>NC_081414.1:14378500-14553500 GCF_030272615.1 Cryptomeria japonica
CTTATAAAGAATCTGGAGCTATTCTTGCTACACCGGAGATGAGCACTATAGATTCCATGGAGGAGTTTGTTGGATAGATAAAGACACATGTGGAGATAACCAGCACTATTTTGGAGACCTGGCATTATGATCTAACGTAGTTGAAATCACATTTTAGTGATTCTTTCTCTAAAATTGCATTGTAAAAACATTTTGAACTCCTACATATATATATATGCTATGCAATTTTGATTCAATTTTAATGTAAATTTATTTATCTGTCATGTTTTTACTTCTTTATTTGACATTGTTGTCAAAGGCGGAGTAATAGTTGAAGAGTCAGACAAAATTTTGCATGTAAAAGTAAAGGGAGAATTAGTAGAGAGTCAAATTTTTGCAATAGCATGCAATTGATAAGGGGGAGTATATGTCATGAAGTCAATTTTTGTATTGCACACTTAGTAATTCCTATGTTGCCATCAATGCCAAAGGGGGATAATGTTGGCATTTGACTGAACCAGTAAATGATTGATTGGTGAATGTGATGAAGAGATTGAGACTCATGTTTGATGACTAAGTCATGTGTTTTCATTGATGGCAACAATGTTTTTGTAGTCATCTAAGTCTTGGAATCCAACCGATAAGGTTTAATCGGTACAGAAGATAGTTTAACAGAGAACCGGTAAATAGATCCTCAATCGATAAATAGGAACAAAGTTGCATTCATACAACCGGTACAAAAGATTGATGAAGAGTTGAATGATGTGATTTTAAAACAATAATGGAGACAAGTATTTGGAGCTATGTTCATGATCGCATTGGTAGATTCAATCGGACAAGCGAGATTTGATGTACAGAGAAGGTATTATGATGAACACTTAACCATTAGTGATAAAGTCACTTAAATCAGTAAAAAGAAACAGATTTTAGTTTGTTATGTCGGTGGCTGACATAAGTTTGGCATGAAATTTTATTTTATCTAGATTCATTGAACCTAGGAAATTGTTACAAGGTTGTTAGCCGGCTAATTTGATGTCTATAAAAAGTGTGATCAATTATGAGATAGACGTGCGTATGTTAATGAGATCGAAGGTGAATATTGATATTTTGATTGTGCGGTGATTAGTGAAGCTCTTTATTGATGTTTTGTTGAAGTTTAGAGGATCTGAAGCAGATCTTATCAGACACAGAGGTGTTATATGAAGAACATTTGAACTCTTGTTATCCTAACAGTTACAACATAAAAATCCCTTAACCGAGTAGGTCCTAACAAGCCTTGCATTGTAAATCCCTTAACCAGGTAGCTCTTTATCAAAGTGTTAAATCCTCTTGCGAGTTTGATCCTAACATGTCAAATCTCCTAACAAGGCTCATCATTTAAATCCCTTAATCGGGTGACTCCTAACCAGGTCTGCTCCTAACAAGGCATATTTGCAAGACCTTAACTGGTCAAGATTTTTATTCTGTAGATAGTGAATCTTGTGGATATTAACTCCCACCGTGGTTTTTCCCTTTTGGGTTTCCACGTATAAATCTCTTGTGTTATGTGGAATTTGTTTTATTGGGCATTAGCTTATGTGGTGATATTCCTCTTATGTTTGTTAATTTTTGAGTTGTTTGATTTGGTGATCAAATTCATATTGTTTTTGCTTGCACTGATTCAACCCCCCCCCCTCTCAATGCCTTATAAATTTTTCATAGGCTTCATAAAACCTTGTTCTAATTGTAGACACCTAAAATTGTCATGTCTAATTAAATAAATATGTTATTTATTTAATTACTTTAGCCTAATTCTTCTATTAATTAAATAAATCTTTATTTATTTAATTAATTCATTTATCCTCTTCTAGCCTTATTTCTCATTTAAATAAATACATTTATTTATTTAAATTATCCTTTTCCTAAATTAAATAAATATCTTATTTATTTAATTGATCCCATTTCTTCTATTAATTAAATAAATCTTTATTTATTTAATTAATTCATTAACCTTTTCTACCCATGACACATGTCATTCATCTCTTAATTCATACACTACCTACCCCTTTCATTATGTTATTATTTCTTTTACCTACCCTCTAATCATAGCCGACATCCTTTTACACCTCTCAATCTTATCCCTCCATTTCTTATAGTGTCTTCTATATAAGGAGATGCTTCCTTCATTATCAAACCCTAATCATTTTTATGCACTTGACTACACTACGATCCTACTTGCAACCACATTCTGTTCTTTGTTAAGCTCTTGTGTACATAAAATCTAAGAGCAAATATATCAAGCAAGATCAATGGAGATAGGAAGAATGGAGATCCAAACCCTATTGGACATGTGATGGTATAATCTTTGTGATTTCATTTGATTTGCATTGTCTTAGGTAATCTTCATATGTTATGGTGGATCTTTGTTGTTGTTAGGCTAGGGTTTTGTGGTTGAATTCATTTAGCCTTTCAATATCATTATTATTGTTATCCATTTTCACCATATACATTTTGGCACACCCGATGGGACACTTGTCCCTTTTGTATTTAACATTTTTGTTGCAAATCTTGTGTTTTGAAGTTGCAGATCTGACGTTTTCGACAGCATTTTGATATTCCCGCGTCTGCGCACTTTCGGATCACGTTTTTTATTTTCTGGCGCATCTGCGACATCTGAAATTGTGTCTGTGTTATTGGCAGTATTTTGTTTTGCAGGTTCCAAGAATCGCGTTTGTGTTATTAAGTCGCGTCTGCGGTGCTTTTAGCCACATCTGTGTCCAGAGGTCGCGTCTGCATTCTGGAGCCGCGTCTGTGTCTCACAGAACCGCGTCTACGTCAGGAAGTCGCATCTGTGTTCAGGGTAATCATGTCTGTGTTCATCGGTTTCAAATTTTGGGTTTATTGATTCAGTTTTGGGTTTTGCATTTAAAGTTTCAGATGCGGTTTATTTGGAGCTAACATTTTCAAATCTAGCTAACGAAATTGGTGCAACTTGTCTTGAAAGCAAAATCGTTTGGTTGAAGGCCCCTATTTCACAAAGTCTTTTGGATCTAAAATTTACCTAACTTGTGTGCTTGCAGGAAGGGGTGATTATTTGAAACAATACAAACTACTAACAACTCTTTGTTGCAAGTCCTTGGCAAGGGTTTTTGGATTTTTTTTTAATTGTGTGCCTTGTTTTCATAGACTAGCAAACACTTCAATTGGTGCACTAAAATTGAATCATTGTCTTTTGTGTCTTGAGCAATAGGCTCTTTTTGTTTAATCTTTAGAGGACCTATCTTCCCGTGTGGTCATTAGGACTACTAGTGAGAAGAGAACGACCCAAGTGGTAGCGAGGAAAACCCACCTCTTTTGAACCACTATAAACAACTATATTCATGGTGAAAACTATGGATAACGTGTGCTGATTAGTTCATACCGACACTATGTCTCCCCATAAACCCGTTTGATCAAATTTATTTGATCAGTTATAGGGCATAACCCCTACTGGTTGGGAGCCTTCTGTATTTACAGAGCTGAAAGTGCCGCATGTATGGCCACACGAGCAGATGCCCTTACTAGCACCTTTTTGTTTTAGAAGCCCAAATCCTTCTAGTTGTTGGGGCAAGAGGTTGGACCTCTGGTAGCGGCCCACACACATATGGTTCTTAGTAGAGATACAAAGTTCACCACGGGGAGTTTTCGTGGGGACTGATGCTTGGCTGACCCAAGAAGTGAGTGTCGAGGGTGGAGCCAGTGAGGTCAAGCATCTAAGTATCCGCTCTGAATAGCGTAGCCTCGGGGGTAAAACCCCATGTGGGATCAACAACTATTGTCTTGGCCAGCCATAAGAATTGTGCTTGACTTATTTTAAACATTCAAAACATTCAAGACCAAACAGCAAAACATTGTGTCTTTTGTGTCTTCAAGTGTATGTAAAACATTTTCACATCAAACAACACACTTTTTATTGGATTCATTTGAGTCTAGACACTTGCAAACATTGGGTCTTCATCAACACTGTGTCCTCTTGTCACGAAAAACAGTCAAACAGTCAGATTTGGTCACAACAAAATGACTTCACAGATTGGAAAAAATTGCACAAATTTTGCAGAAACGCGTTTGTGTCTAACATAATAGCGTCTGTGTTGTATAACCACGTCTGTGAAGGGCAGAAACGCGTCTGTGTTTACAGAATCAACATTACACTTTGCAAAAAATCTCAAAAGCGCGTCTATGTTGAACAGAGCCACGTCTGTGTCAAGAAACCGCGTCTGTGAAGTATACAGGCACGTCTGTGTTCAGAATTGAAAAAACTGTTACAGTCCAGCAAAAAAACACAGTCAGTTTCGGAATTCTTGAGCTTCCTAGGTCATTTCTCTAGGGTTTCATTTAGCATTCAACCTGTCTTTGGGTCTCACAAAGTCCATCATTGCTTTACACCTTACATTACATTTACATTTGTCTAAACTTGAGTCAAAAGGTCACTTGCTTGTCCTCATCATACTTTGTCAACATACTAGGTACAACAACACTTTGCTAAGTGGTCCCTCATCAAGGTCTCTTACCTTTGGGTCTCATTTGGTCTTACTTAGAGTCAAGGTCAACTTACCTCATCAAGAGAAACTATCCTCTCTTTGGAAGTCACACCTACTCTACTACATACATACTTGGTCTTACACTTTGGACATTGCAAGTACACCTCAGATACATTTACATTCCATCCAACCCTTGGTCTTCCATACTTTTTCCATTTTCATCTAGTCTCACACATCTCAGTCAATACCTAGTTCATGGTTGAAACCCATCTTCAAAAATCTAGGAGAGAAACTAAAGAGGCTCAAGAGTCCGCAAACATGAGTGTCTATGAGTATGACAATGATATCTCTTTCAATTCTGATCATAACACATTACCTGACATGGATGCCTATAGAAACATTCCAAATGTTGAGAACATGGACACTACAAACAACAATGATACACACAATGACAATATGGACAATTTTTCTATACATTCAACAGATGTGGAAGAATCCATTATGAATCCCCATTTCAATCGATTGGTTGAGGAAATAATGAGGAGGGATACACAATATTTTTTACAAATGATGGCACAAAGTGGAGCCAAGATACCTCATGATTTTGACATGTCTCAAATAATGGAACATAGGCCTTTGCAACAACCTCACTCTAACATGGATCAAAGAAGGCCTAATAGTGGAGGCAATAGAGGACCACATATGGTACCTGAATCACCATCATCTTTGTTTCAAAAACCAGAGGTCCCACATACACATGGTCAAGTATATGATACTCACCTTCGCAAACCATTATGGAAGTCTTATGCAGAAAAATATGCTCAATCACATATCAATGCTAAGGATCAACCACCAAAGCAATTGGATATTCAAAGGCATGCTCAAAATTTGGACACAAGGAAACCCCGTGTCAAATTTGGGGGCAACACATTAGAACATGACATGCTTGTAGAATATGAGAGTGTTCAAATCTATTCCCAGAAGATTATCCTAAATTGTCGGGACTAGAATGCTCATCGCGTTGGTCCTCCACACTTTTCGCCCTCCAAAGGGGAACCTGTTTATCTCTTTGAATTATGTCGATCCCAAAAATTATAGCTTCACACCTATTTCCTAAACACAAAAAAAGGGGGGAAATTGTTGGGAATAAGGTTTTTCCTAAGTCAAACCCCAGTTTAGGAATTAACCTTGAATGAAATATTGCAAATACAGAAATAAATAATGAAAAGATATACCTCAGATCTGCAATTATTGATGATGATGCTTTTCTTCTTGAGCATAATCACATATGTTGTATGAAATAGAATGAACATGACAAAACCATAATCGTAGATAGATGCTTGCATATGAATGATGTAATTTTGCTCCACAATGGTTGAATGAAGAATATGTAGCCTTGAAGATCTTTGAAAATGCTTCATAATAAATGCTTCATGGATGCAAGGATGTTTTAGGTCAAATATTTATGATTCTTGGAGATATGAAATTATGTCAACTAATCAAATGTCTTTATATAGGGGTATCTAGGTCATTTACTGATTAGGCCGACCTCCAACGGTCATGCAAAACCATAAAATTGAATTCCCACTGGAGAAATAGGACCCATCTCCCATTTCAAAATAGGGCCCAACTAAGAGGGACTAAGGTGTTGGGTACTCTGGTCCTAGGATCAAGGCACTAGCACTCTAGTCATTCTTAGTCAGGGACCTTAATTTAGTCCCAGGAATAAGTGTACCCCTCTAGGAAATGTAGATGGCATCAGAATTAGAGTTAAGGCACTGAACAAACATGGATAGGAGATGAGGAGGGAACATACTAAAGTAGGGGCACAAACATGAGGTATAACTTGGCCTGGTGATGATTTATGATGCTACATTCAGCCCCCACTTTAACGAGAGTATGAGCCTATGCGAATACTCATGGTAAAGTAGATGAAAGAGATGGAGATAAGAAATTAGGAGAACAAACACAAGGAGTATAAGACATCACTAATTTTTAGGAACCAAGTGTTAGACACAATGCACCACTGAGGGGGAGTGAATCAGTGGTTCTCAAACTTTTCCCTTTAACAACCCTATGTGAGTATACCAGTTAATAGATCTAACTGAATGCAGACTTATCGGTTAGTGGGGAGACTAATCACAAAAGCATTCACACATAAAGGGACATCCCCTAACACCAGCATATATGAGGAAAACCCAAGATGGGAAAAACCTCGGTGATAAATGTTGCTGGAGTCTATTGCTCCAATCCAACCTCACAATGAATCTTTGATTACAATGTCTAGGACACCAACCCAAGGAGAACCAACCCAAGGAGCACCAACCCAAGGAGCTACAACCCCTACACTGAGCACCAACTCAGTGAATACAAAACAATCATTTTGATATCAAAGTTATCTTCTTGTTACAAATGGATTTTTTAACTCTTCTTCAAATCTCTCTGTTGGATCTTCTGTCTACTTCACTACCAGTTCTCTCTCTATCGGTTCTCTCTTCTGGTTGCCTCTTCTCTTTTCTTCTCTACTACTCTCCATCAGTACTGCACTATGTCGGTTCTATGTCTGCCTTCTCTGCAATTACCTGCACTTCATCTCTGACGGTATGGACACTACTGGTTCTGCACCTCTATTGTCAGTTGAGCACCTCAACCTAGTTGTCCCTCACACTTAGTCTCTTCTCTTTCTTTTTGATGAGAAATTGACTGATTTATCTTTACATCCAACAACACTCTCTCATCCCGCGGCAATACTCTTTCCTTCAGCAGCACTTAACAATATCTTTGGCTTCCATATTTATATCCTGATTTTCCTACCAAAAGCCAATTCAAATTGTAGGAGGTTAGGGTTTCTTCTTCGACCTCAAGGAAAACCAAATCCAATCAGATCTCATTTGATCTAATCCCCAAGACAGATGTCTGTACATCACCACCATTAGTGTGCCTTCTAATTCACGTTTTCTAAACTTAGCAAACATGGTCCTGTATATCGACCTGCATATGTCAAAATGCCATAAATATCTCAGTTGTTTCCTTCTTGTGGTCCTCTTGCAAAGTGATTTCCTTGCTTTGATCTAGGCACCAACAACTCCCTGATCTCTTTCTGTCGTTCATTCTTCCTCAAGACACACTCCTCTGATCTGATCCACAAATCATGGGCTCCATATTAAATGCACACCTGTACAAACACTTATCCCTACACGACACTTCACCGACCTTTGTGAGCTTGCCAGTTCACCTCCATGTGGAAGCCATGTCGGCATCCACCTCTACTTGAATAACTATGTCAGTATTGATTGGATCACCAATCAACTCCATTACTAGGTTCATCTACCAGCTTACTAACCCTGTCGGTTAAACCCTTAAACTGGTCTGTCATCAATCTTGCACTTTTCTTCTCTTCCAGTGGAACACTCAACCGGTCAACACTCTCTCTAACCTATCTTATGCACATCTTCATCAGATGGGAAGCTTCTGCTTCTACACCTTGTTTGTATTATCGATGGACATACATACTGGTAAACACTCTTGATGACACCATGGCATCAACCTTCAACAGACTCCATCTTCAATCCGACCATTTTCCCTTGTCTGCATCTGCTCAGCCTTTCCTTCTTCATCATCAGACCAGACATCATCTCAATCAGTTTGTCAAAGTGACAAACCTATCACCCTTCATCTGTCCAGACAACTCATCATACCTTCTCTATTGGTCCAATGCATATTCTTGATTTCATGCACTTGAGGAATCCCTTTGATTCACTAGTAGATCCGGTGTGATCCTTCAAACACTCATCTTTACCTCTTCTTCCTTATCTCACAGAACTATGATGCACACTTTGCATAATAAGATATAAGCTCCACTTACTGGTGGTAGTGAATCCTTGTCATTTGCATCCTTCAATGCACTCATGTGGCTTCCTCGTTTGTGCAGCATATCTTCAAACAGGCACATGGGATCTGGTGCAGGCACATTCACTGTTAGTCATCTCTTCACATGGTGACTGCATCTTTATCTGGTGGGAGTCATGTTGTTTTGCATCCACACAGCATATTGGTGACCTATACATCCTTCTCCTCCTGTGTTGATGTGATTTAGGTAACATTCTACCTCTTCATTGCAAACAACAGCTCCAACACCTTGCTCATCCTACTTGTACATTGGTCATAAGCTTTCTAGTTGGAAACTACTCACTATCAGCACAACTCTTACCGGTTAACATCCTTTCCTTACCAATGATAGACTGTATCGGTAACCTGTCCAATTCATCAACACAAGTTAAACACTGACTTGTGTACTGGTGACTCCAGTGATCATTCATATGAATGACATTCTCTCTCTTACCTTATCGGTGTTCTACAACAAAAGGTGATATCAAATATATCTCAACCTATACTCATTCATGACATTGTTGCACATACATCTCTTATACCGGTAGTCATCTTATATCGGTTGACATCAATGCCAACACAAAGCCCCCAATCTTAGGATCTTAATTCACTCAAGCACATGCAAGGGCACACAAAACAAGACAAAAAAAAAAGTAAACAAAGAAAAACAAAGGCAAAAGGCAAGAGACACAACACAAAAACTAAAAACCAAAACAAGACCTCAAGTCAACTAGCCGAAGAGACCTCGAAATCAAAATGTGTCAACCACTAATATCACTCTTAAAAAGTGTCATCTCAAGAACACAAGTGATCACATAAAAGAGCAAGAGTATGCATCATCCATGAACTACAAATAGAAAAGCTATGAGCTCATGAGAAGAAAGAGAGAAAGCATGGATACACATTCTAGATGTGTTTTTCTAGGTGATCCATGAGAAGAAAGAGAGAGGAGATGAATACACATTCTAGATGTGTTTTTCTAAGTGATCCATGTCGGGTAGAAGAGTAGGAATATTTTAGCTATGTTTTGCTAGTTCCACTCATCTTCGTGTGTGTGTGCAAGAGATGTTTGGTTTCAAGTATATAGCATCCCGTATAAGAGTTTTTTTTCTCTGATTTCGAGAATGCTTCAACCCGTTTAAGACATGAAATGAAAATGACATGCCAAGGGGCATGTTTGGTTTCAGGGACATCCCGTATAAGATTTTTTTTGCTCTAGTTTCAAGAATCTGTAACCCCTTTTAAGACAAATATATGTCTAGTTTCAAGGACATCCTGGGTAAGAGTTTGTTTACTTTGGTTTTGGGAATGTGCACCCTGTATAAGACATATATCAATGTTGCATCTATTTTTGGGCATGAAGCATCTCATGTAAGAGTTTTTTTTCTCTAGTTTTGAGAATGAACACCCCATTTAAGACATTGGAAAAATATAGTACAATATAACATACAAAGAGGGTGATATGTGTGCCTCTCGTAAGATGTCAACATAGCCCTATGTTGATGTCTTAAAGAAACTAGAAACAAGGATACCCACCTTCAAAACCAAGGAGATATCCTTTAGGAAACAATGTTCATAAATCCAAGCTAAAGAGGCGCCACTCTTACAAGCAAGCATAAGATAGTTGAAAAAGAGATATCTTGCAACAAGTATAAAGAGGATCCTTGGAGGAGAATAGACCTTTTTCTCAAAATACACCTACCTCCAAGAGGAGTTCTCGAATAAACATAACATCTTCTACCAAAAGAAGAGAATGAGAAGAAGAATGCATACCTTCCCTTATTCCTTGGTGAAACAGATTATTGATGAAGTATGACACACTTTTGACCCAATGTGAGAGGTAATTTTATATTAGGTATACATTGATAAGTGTAAAAGAGATTTTAGTCAGGGATACACACCTCTTGCATAAGACAAGATCCTTGAGTAAACAAAAACTTGACATAAGGAATGCCATCAAATCATAAGCAAACACCACTCAAGCAAGGAAAATTGGATCCTTAGAAAAGACAAGAAAGAACAATGCACCCCAAGCATAGGGACAATCAGAATAATTACACAACCTCTAAGGAGAGATTAGATATAAGAAAATGCATGATATACTCACATGAAGGAATATTCAATGCAAGAAAAGACATTAATATATGTAAAATGCAACTCTAAAGAAGAGGTAATTTTCAAAGAGAGAGAGAGAGAGAGAGAGAGAGAGAGAGATTTAGAATGAAGGATCACAAACTCCCCTAAGGAGAAATTAATCATAAGAGACATACCATTCCATGCAAGAAAGAATATCAAAACCTAAAAAATGCAACCCCTAAAGGGAATAGTGAACCTTAGAGAGAAAAGAAATAAGATAGAGGCAAGAATGAACTATGTTGCTGCCCCAAAATGTTTGTAATTGAAAAAGCATCAACTCTTATGACAAAGAGACCCCAATTAAGTTAACTACTTTGGTCATAGGGTGAGGAGCAACATGAAGGGCGAATGGAGTGATAAGGCACTACCTCTTCACCAAGAAAGAGTGCAAGATCTATTGTAAGAGCTACGTGAGCCCTATCATATTGTTCTTGAACAAATATTTTAAATCATGTACACTTTCCAAGAGAATGACAATAACTACAATGAAAAAGAAAATATTGATCACATTTCTTATGCTTATAATTGTTATTGATTTTAATTAAAGGAAAGACAACATTCTTATCATACTTCAATCTCCAAAAGATTCTAGTGGCTAATTTCTCCTGATCATCAATAGGATTAGGTCTTGTCTCTTGAGATTTTAGGACAAGGGTTGTTAGAAGAAGTTGGATTGTCATCTATGATTTTAATAGTTCCACTATCAACAAGTTCTTGCATACTCTTTTTCAAATCCAGACAATCATTAGCATGATGGTCATGAGTTTGATGATATAAACAAAAAGGACTACTTGAAGAAGAAGTACCCTTAGATGGACGATAAGTCTTATTTCTTGCAAGATAATCCTTAAAGTTTTAAATTCTAAGGAGATCAACCATAGGTGAATCATGATAATGTCCTAAACCTTTGGTACTAGTTTGTGTAGGAGATTTTATAAGGACTTTAATTCCTTGTTCAAATTTCCCAAGTCCTTGTCCTCTAAAACCTTGTTTCGATATTATGTTATAGCCACCCCTATAAGAATTTCTTAATTGAGGAGGAGGAACATTATAATGATTTCTTTAAAAAAATTGGTGTAAGTGTATCTAGAAGGAGCAAAGGGACAAGTATATGAGGAAGTAATATCTTTTGTACGGGGATTTTCCTTTATATCATCATGCATATCTTTTTTGATAGGTTGGTAACAGAGATCCTTATCATCTAAGATCTCATCTTTACTTAATGTTATGTGGGAGATAGATCATGAATGAAATGCATAACATCATCTTTTCTACAAATATTTTGATGATTAAGATAGGCTCTAGGAGAATAAGGAGGATCTAGAGGGATTGAAACACTAGTATTTTGATCTTGCCCCCCCTTGCACTAGGGTATGTGTATGAGAATAATATGGTTCCACGTTTCTCTTCAATGCTTTCTCTCCATTAGAGAGATCATTGATAAGAGTATTAACTCTTTCTTAATTCACATGAGATACCCTAGGAGAGTTACAAGTATTAGGTTTTCCATTAGCATCTCTAGGATTAGGATCTATAAAAGATTTAATGTAATCTACTTATGTAATGTGTTTTCCTAAAAATATCACTATATAGAAACATGCACTATGGATAAGAGCTTTGAGTTTAGTTAATTAATAGAAAGAAATTTGGAAATTCTAAAAATGAAATATGCCCAAGTGATATGAATGAAAAGAAGAAATGTGAAGTGAAAGAAACCATTATCAGATCTATTAATTGCCATTATGAATATGTAAAATCAGATCTGAAATTGATTTGACAAATTCTACAACCCACATATCAAATTAACAAAAATAAATTAGGGTTTTTCTGAATTAAACCTCTAAATTTATGCAATTTGATTACAATAAGATCTATGATCCAAAATTGAAAATTGGAATGTTCACAAATCAGATCTAAAATAATTAATCCAAATAAACAACCCACAAAATCAATTTTAAAATTATAAACTAGGTTTTTTATGAATTTAACCTCTAAATTTATGAAATTCAATTGGAAATTAAACTTGTGAATGTAAATATGAATTTTAAATTATGTAAACACACTAATCTGAGAACATAAATCATAAATAAGGGTGTAAGGAGTCGGGTTCATCAAAATGTAATGGTAAAAAATTAGGGTTTACACCACAAGAAGGGAGAAGACCACTAATTTTTTCTTAGGGACCACTACATTAAAAGAGGGGTAAACCTAATAGATCTAGCCTCAAATCAACAAGGATAGGGCTTATAGTTCTTATTAGATTCACTGGATTAAGATTTGATTCCCTCTTTTTAAGTTGAATTGTGAAAATGTTGAAACTAGGGTAAATGTGCTGAAATTTAAGTAAATATGCATGAACAATGAGCTACGATCATCAAATGGAGCCACAATCCTAGATTTGAGAAATATGAGAGTGTTCGGATGTATTCCTAGAATATCATCCTAAATTATCGGGACTAGAATGATAACTCAATGATGAACGAATAGTACCAAACCAATACTAAGAGGGGGGGTGAATCAGTACAAACAAAAATGCAGTCCAAAACCGGTTTGACAGCAAATACTCCTAATGACTGGCAGGCAGTGATACTAGTTGAAGCAGAGTCCAACCGGTAAGACCCAAAATAACTAAAACAATCATAAACTGGTCACTCACTAAGCTTTCCTCTTAGCTCAATACTATAGTACCATTACACCCTCATGCATGAATAGGTAAACTATCATCAGATCTTTACAATAGTTAGTTCAGTATGTTTTAAAGATAGGCATAAAACACAGAACCATCATATGATCAACAGGTAATAATAAAGCATCACAAGACAAAAGCATCACACATGACACACATATTTTTCACATGGAAACATAACTAGGAAAAAACCACGGTGGGGATGAATACCCACAATCTGCTTTTGAACTATTTAGAAGTCCGCTCTGTTAGGAGCCTTGTCCAGTTAAAGACATTACAATAGGTTCTTCTAGGAACCAATCCTGTTAGGGATCACCCGGTTAAGGGATGGCTACAATACCTAGTTAAGGGTTAAACCCGGTTAGGGTTACCTTGTTAGAGGATTTCAAGAACTCAATAGGTAAAGGATCTCCAGAGCTCTATAGCTTCCCAAAACTCATTAACTTCGAGTTACCCTGTTAAGGGATTTGAATCAAGCCAGTTAAAGCTACCTTGTTAAGGGATTTGCATCAAGCTAGTTAAGGCTACCCTGTTAAGCGATTTCACAAATGTTGAAGTGGTTAAAGATCAACGGGAATTACAATGATCTAGTAACAGCACTCAATGCTAATGCAGATCCATTTTGGCTCCTCTACACCTTCTGCACATTCACTTTGTAGGTATCTCTTTTCTCCTTTGGTCTGGCAAGAATCACGTATCACTTCCCTTGGATACACACACACAAATTTTTCCAACAACCTTAGAAAGAAACACAACATCGACCTTATAGGAAACAGACAGGTCGGTAGCAAAAACCCTAAACCCTAAACCTATTGGGTTAAGCAATTCAAGCGGTTCAATCCTGACCATTGAATCATACTGCATTAAATGTAACAATCTTGAATCGATCTCAAGACATTCTCCATCATCCATTATCCACCGATTTCATGGTGGCTGATAACCCTTCACGCGTTATCACCATTTGACAAACTTCTCACATTCTCGAGGTAGATAGGAATAGTCTTCTTCATGCAAGATCCTTCACGGGCACAGGGCTTATGTGGCAACGATCTGTTCTTCGTTATACTGCTAACTCATCACACAAAGATCACCGATTGAGTCACACAGGCTTGAGGTACTCCAACCGGAAATCCTGAAGTGGAAACTACCTACCAACCGGTAGTCACACAGTGCTTCCATGTGCCAGTTCCCATAATTGCATGTCGGTTCATCTTGACATGTTGGTTCATCTTGAACAAATATACCACTTCACTTTGGCATATATACCAGTTCTCTCTTCTCATATATCACATATGCCGGTTCACTTCATATCACATATTGACATCAATGACAACATACAATATCATTATATCATTATACCAGTTCACATAATGCCAACAATCTCCCCCTTTGGCATTGATGGCAATATACAAAGATATCTCCCCACTTCACATCTTCTCCCCCATTTTCTACAAATATATTTTCCGCTTCACTCCGTCTCCCCCTTTGACAACAATGCCAAAGTGGAGGCACAAGCATCCCTGTTCCATTATGTTGCTCCCCCTGAGGAGTAGCATCCTTCAACACATCAATCAACAAAAAATTTGACTATGCAATACCTGACTGATGTGGAACAAATACTTTTAGTTCACCTCCTGAAGGGGCAGTACCCTCAATTCACCTGTTAAGTGCATAAATGTAGTCTTTGGGAGAGGCTTGGTGAATATGTCTACTAACTGCTCCTTACTGGAAACATGTTCCAATGCAATCTCTTTATTCTGAACCTTTTCCCTCAAGAAATGATACTTAAGCTCAAAATTCTTGGTTCTAGAATGTAAAACCAGGTTCTTTGAGATATTGATAGCACTTGTGTTATCACAGAATATACTTATTGGTTCAGATACAAGGATTTTGAAGCCTTCTAATACATGCTTCATCCAAATTGTCTGAGTGCAGTTCATGAAAGCTGCAACATACTCTGCTTCCACTATAGACTGAGAGATACAACTCTTCTTTTTACTCATCCATGAGACCAGTCTACCACCGAGAAAGAATGCACCACCGATTGTGCTTTTCCGGTCATCCACATTACCTACCCAATCAGCATCTATGAACACTTTCAGATTGAAATCATTGTAGTATGGGTACCATAATCCATAATCAATTGTTCCCTTTAGATACCTAAGAATCTGCTTGACTGCAATCAAGTGGGATTCTCTTGGACTTTTCTGGAACCTTGCAGTAATGCCAATTGCATGTGCAATATCCGGTCTGCTATGCACTACATAATGCAACTTACCAATCATTGATCGGTATTCCTTCTCATCAACCAGTGCGGAATCATCCTCTTTTTTCAATTTGTAACCAATCACCATCGGTGTACCAACCAGTTTTCTATCTTCCATGCCAAAGGTCTTCAACACCTCTTTGACATATTTGGACTGAGTGATAAAGATTCCATCTTTCATCTACTAGATCTGCAGTCCAATGAAGAACTTAATCTCCCCTATGAGTGACATCTCAAACTCTATCTTCATCTCATCAGCAAACTCATGACTCATCTTGTCATCTCCACCAGAGATAATGTCATCAACAAAAACCTCAAAGATCAGGATCTGATCTCCTTTAGATTTCAAGTAGATATTGCTATCTTCACTTGTTCTCTCAAATCCAATCTTCACAAGATGGGAATGTAGGCGCTCATACCATGCCCTAGGTGCTTTCTTTAGACCATATAAGGCTTTTTGTAGCCTACACACCATATCACTGTCTTCAGATAGGTAAAACCCATCTAGTTGCTCTATATACACCTCCTCTTCAAGTACACCATTTAGGAATGTAGATTTTACATCCATTTGATATACTTTGAACCTTTTAAAAGTTGCATATGCAAGAAGCATACGAACTCCTTCCAATCTGGCTATAGGAGCAAAGGTTTCTCCATAGTCTTCTCCTTCTTCTTGAGCATATCCTTTGCACACCAATCTGGCTTTATTCCTAATCACTGTGCCATCCTCATGCAGCTTGTTTCTGAACACCCATTTGGTTCCAATGACATTTTTATGCTCCGGTCTGGGTACCAAGGACCATGTACCATTTTTCTCTTTCTGATCAAGTTCCTCTTCCATTGCCTTGATCCAGTCTTCATCTTTATGAGCCTCTTTGAATGATTTAGGCTCAAATTCAGAGATCATACATGAGTTTTCTCTGATCTTTCTCCTTATAAGGATTCCTGCATCCTTATCTCCTATGATCTGCTTAGGATCATGATTCAACTTGACATACCGAGGAATGGTCTTGACTGGTTCTTTTTGCTTTTCCTCTTCATCCTCATCTTCATCAGTATCAGCATTCACCGGTTCAGGAACACTGTTACTGGTACTTAGTTGACTGACAACCAGTTCCCAGAAGGTTGCAACCGGTTCATTTACAGCTTGCTCACTGTTGGTTTCCTCAGTTTTCTCAGAGGATTCATCAACTCTTACATTGACACTTTCCATAATTCTCTGAGTCCTATTGTTGTAGCACTTGAGAGCTTTACTCTTGGTGGAATATCCTAGGAATATTCCCTCATCGCATTTGGCTTCAAATTTGCCTTGATGTTCACTCCCCTTGATGTAACATTTGCTACCAAATACCCTAAAGTAGCTAACCATAGGTATCTTACCAGTCCAATACTCATAAGGAGTTTTGTCCTTACCTTTCTTGATGAGTACTCGGTTCATAGTGTAGACTACAGTGCTCACCGCTTCTCTCCAAAAGGTGTATGCTACCTTTCCTTGAATCAACATGGTTCTAGCTACTTCAACTACAGTCCAGTTATTCCTCTTTGCTAGGCCATTCTGTTGTGGAGTCTGGGGGGTAGATAGTTGCCTCTTGATGCCAAATTCTTCACAATACTTGTTGAATTCATTGGAGGTGAATTCCCCTCCTTGATCAGTTCGAAGACACTTGATCCTTTTACCACTTTCCTTCTCCACTAATTCTCTGAAAGCTTTGAATTTCATAAAAGCTTCAGACTTGTCTTTCAATAATGTGACCCACATCATTCTTGAGTAGTCATCAGTGAGAATCATGAAGTACCTATCACCCTGCACACTTCTAGTTTTCATAGGACCACACAAATTAGTATGCACAAGATCAAGCAAATTGTCAGCAGTGAAAGATTTACCTTTAAAGGTTGAGGAAGACATTTTCCCCAATTGACACTCTCTGCACAAGGTATTATCTAGTTTGCTTAGCACCGGCAACCCTCTAACTGCCTTGATCTTACTAGCCTTTACAATTTTATCAAAGTTTACATGGCAGAGTCTCCTATGCCATATCCAGCTATCATCAAGCTTAGCCATAAGACATGTACTTATATTTACATTCAGATGAAATAGGTTACCTTTGGTCTGCATGCCAGTGGCCACCAACTCACCATATTTTCCTTTGATTCTGCAAACTCCATTCTTGAATTCCAGAGTGAGGCCACTACCATTTAGCTAGGCAACACTTAAAAGGTTGTGTCTGAGACCATCAACCCAATACACATTGTCAGCACTACTCTTTCCATTTAGAGAGATGGACCCTCTACCTTTGACCATGCATGGTGCATCATTTCCAAAGAGAACCACACCACCATCATACTCCTCCAAGGATAGAAACTTACTCTGGTCACCTGTCATATGGTGAGAACAGCCACTGTCAATGATCCACTCATTGGAATTATCAAACAGGGAGACAAGAGCCTTCTTGTCTGCCACATCTTCCTTTATAGCAACAAACACAATGTCTTTATTCTCTTCATCTTCTGATTCCTCATCTGTGACACCTTCATCAATTGTGACAAAACAGTTTCTCTGGTTTCCTCCTTTGAATTTCCTGAACCTTTCTGGTTTGTCCTTGTTATCACCATTAGGACAGTTTATAGCAATATGTCCTATCTGGTTACAAGAAAAGCATTTCAAAGGTAGCTTACCTTTGTATTTACCGGTTCCTTTAGGAAGCTTCCTAGCAAGGAGAGCTTCAAATGCCATCATAATCTCCTCATCATTCATTTCTCTGCTCTAACTAGGTTCACCACTAGTGCTAGCTTCTTTTCCTTTTCTGGATGGTAAAACAAAGGCATTAAATGTTGATTCAGTCTTTTGAACACTACCATCAAAACTATTTAGCTCGTAGGCTGTTAACTTGGCTATGATGGATTCCAAGGATACCTTAGACTTGTCTATTGATCTCAGCTCTTGGATAGCAACAACCCTTATTGCATAGACCGGCAACAAGGATCTCAGGACTTTGCTTACCACAGTGGAATCTTCTATTTTACCACCTGCACTCTTGATTTCTCCAACAACTGTTTTGATTCTTATTCCATACTGCTGAATGGTCTCACCTTCAACCATTTGCATATCTTCAAACTTCCCTCTTAGGCTTTCTTCCTTAGCCTGTTTTACATGTTCATCACCACCATAGATATTTTCAAGAGCATCCCATACCTCTTTGGGATTTACCTTGTCCTGAATATCAATAAACTCAATGTCAGATAGACTACTAATGAGGGCTTCCATGACTTACCCATTTTGTTGTATCTTTCTCTTTTGATCATCGGTGAGAGTACCGGTAGGGACAACATATACATTCTCAACATAACTCCAGTATTGAGCACCCATGCTTCTGATGAATATCTTCATCCTATCTTTCCATATACCAAAATTTTCCCTGTTAAACTTTGGACCTTCCCTCTTCATCATTTGACTGGGATCTTTACCTCAAGCGGTTAAGCTTACAACACAGAGGACCTAGAGTGCTCTGATACCAATTGATAACTCAATGATGAACAAATAGTACCAAACTGGTACTGATAGGGGGGGTGAATCAGTACAAACAAAAATACAGTCCAAAACCGGTTTGACAGCAAATACACCAAATGACTGGCAGGCAGTGATACTAGTTGAAGCAGAGTCCAACCGGTAAGACCCAGAATAACTAAAACAATCATAAACTAATCACTCACTAAGCTTTCCTCTTAGCCCAATACTATAGTACCATTACACCCTCATGCATGAATAGGTAAACTATCATCAGATCTTTACAATAGTTAGTTCAGTATGTTTTATAGACAGGCATAAAACACAGAACCATCATATGCTCAACAGGTAATAACAAAGCATCACAAGACAGAAGCATCACACATGACACACATATTTTTCATGTGGAAACCCAACTGGGAAAAAACCATGGTGGGGATGAATACCCACAATCTGCTTTTGAACTATTTAGAAGTTCGCTCTGTTAGGAGCCTTGTCCGGTTAAAGACATTACAATAGGTTCTGGTAGGAACCGATCCTATTAGGGATCACCTGGTTAAGGGATGGCTACAATACCCAGTTAGGGTTACCTTGTTAGAGGATTTCAAGAACTCAATAGCTAAAGGATCTCTAGAGCTCTATAGCTTCCCAGAACTCATTAACTTCAAGTTACCCTGTTAAGGGATTTGAATCAAGCCGGTTAAAGCTACCCTGTTAAGGGATTTGCATCAAGCTAGTTAAGGCTACCCTGTTAAGGGATTTCACAACTGTTGAAGTGGTTAAAGATCAACAGGAATTACAATGATCTAGTAATAGCACTCAATGCTAATGCAGATCCATTTTGGCTCCTCTTCACCTTCTGCACATTCACTTTGCAGGTATCTATTTTCTCCTTTAGTCTGGCAAGAATCACGTATCACTTCCCTTGGATACACACACACAAATTTTGCCAGCAACCTTAGAAAGAAACACAACATCGACCTTATAGGAAACAGACAGGTCGGTAGCAAAAACCCTAAACCCTAAACCTGTTGGGTTAAGCAATTCAAGCGGTTCAATCCTGATCGTTGAATCATACTGCATTAAATGCAACAATCTTGAATCGATCTCAAGACATTCTCCATCATCCATTATCCACCGATTTCATGGCAGCTGATAACCCATCACGTGTTATCACCGTTTGACAAACTTTGCACATTCCCGAGGTAGATAGGAATAGTCTTCTTCATGCAAGATCCTTCACGTGCACAGGGCTTATGTGGAAACACGATCTATTCTTTGTTATACTGCTAACTCATCACACAAAGATCACTGATTGAGTCATATAGGCTTGAGGTACTCCAACTGGAAATCCTAAAGTGGAAACTACCTACCAACCATTAGTCACACAGTGCTTCCATGTGTCAGTTCCCATAAGTGCATGCCGGTTCATCTTGACATGCCGGTTCATCTTGAACAAATATACCGCTTCACTTTGGCATATATACCGGTTCTCTCTTCTCACATATCACATATGCCAGTTCACTTCATATCACATATTGACATCAATGACAACAAACAATATCATTATGTCCTTATACCAGTTCACATAATGCCAACATAGAATGTCCATTGCTCTGGTCCTCCGCACTTTTCATTGTCCAAACAGGAACCTGTTCGTCTCTATGAATGACGTTGATCCTAAAAATTGAAACTTTGCATCTGTTTCCTACACACACAAAAAAGGGGGAAATTTTCTATGGCCCTACCTTTGTGGTTGTGGCTATGCTAGTGCCTATCCCTATGGTTGTGGTGGTGGTAGCCTAGGTCCCCTCGGTTGTGCTGGTGCTTGAGGTGGTACTAGCCCAACAAGTGGATCTAATACCTTTGGATGGGGCCTCCTCCATCATCCTCCATCTCCCTCTTCATCTCCATTCCCCCCTCCATCTCTACCTCCATCTCCCCCTCTTAGGCACCTCTCCCTCCCTCTCCTCTTCCACTCCCCCTACCTCCTCCAACCCTCCTCCTCCTCCTGCCATGAGTTGGTTGTGGCTCATCATCCTCGAATAGCGGCACAAGCTCCTCAAGATCTAGGAGCCTTGAAAAAGGGTTCTCTATAAAATATTGTACATATCGCGGCAATATACCCCATCCAATGTCATTGACCTATAATCTCATTCTTGTGCACCTAGTGACAGCATCTCTATATAGGTCGTATCAAAACCAATCAAGGGCTCCCACTTTGGTCTCTTATTATGCACATGCACATACTTTGTTATATCATGTGGCATACCCTGTGCCTGACCATACTATCTGAGGACCCTAGTCAGAATGAAGCACTCAATAATATATGGGTTCCTGCCAATCAAATACCTAGAGGTGAACACATAAGGAATCTCCCACGCATCATCTCCCCACAGCTCACAATCAAGATAGGGCCACCACACCACTACTAGCAAGTCATCAAAAAATCTCTACCAGTACTCAAGCTTTCCCAGCGTGTGCTGGACAACTGCTCTGGTATAAGCATATACATATGGTAGACTGGCTGGCCAGATCCTATCTGCTAATGGTCGATCTACTGAGATGTTCTCCCAAGCCCAAATCTATAGTAAAATGACCCCAAATGACAAAGTCACCCCCTCATCATACACAACCTGATGTAAATCATGATATAGGTGCGCTAACATGCACACACCCTAAGGAAATCTTGTATGCTCCTCCAACATCCGATCCAATATCCCCCCCCCATCCAACTGAGAAACCATGCCCTCTCCTATCTAGACATAAGAGACCTCCAATCAATCCATCCAAAATTGAAGGAAGTGGCTCATACTCATCGACCATGTCCTGCCATGTAATGGAGTAGCTGCCAATTTGAGGATCATTAAAAATCTACCTCAAAGCCTCTATATCATCATGCTCCTCTACATCATAAACCACAAGATCTCCCATGAGTGGTATGTGCAAGATACAATATACATCCTCGGGAGTAATTGTCATCTCCCTAGTCGGTAAGTGAAAGGTGTTGTGGTTGTTGTGCCACCACTCCGCAAGTGTTGTCAGTAGACCACAGTTCATTTGATACCGTGGCATATATAATAGGAACCCCAACCCGCAAGCATCGATCAACCCTTTGTCATCCTCAGTCAGCTGAGGGATCATATTGAAGGTACTAGGATATTGTCCCTGCATTTGGAGGGATCGCAAATGATCCTATGATACAAGAACATACCAAAAGTTAACAACTAATCTAATCTTCTTAGTCATCAATCGTCAATCATCAATCAAAAACATCAAGCATCAATCAAACATCAACCAAGAATCTTACTTTCTCTTTCAAGCACATCAATTTTCTCTTTTGAGCACATCAACTTTCTCTTTCGAGAACATCCTATCTTGCTCTTTTTTTAGCGCATCCTATTTGCTCTTCCTGAGCGCATCAAATTTCTCTTTCGAGCGCATTAACTTGCTCTTTTGAGAATATCCTATCTTGCTCTTTTGAGCACATCCTATTTTTCTCTTTTAAGGGCATCAATCAATAATCACTCATTCAATCATCCATTTATCATCAATCATTCATCCTACAGGACTAACTAATTATCAAAAGTTGTTGACTAAACTAAATCAGGAGTGCGAAAACCGAAAATTCCTAACATTTGGATAAATGCACTAAACTGCGCTTCACATGCACTAAAAAAATATATGCACACAAACTTATTTCATTTGCACTAAACTACGCATCATATGCACTAAACCATGTGGATGCGCTAAAGTTTTTATTATATGTGCAACAAGGTGCTTCATATGTGCGACTTTCCTTATATGTGCTACTCTACGGGTTGAATGCGCTGAAAATATCATATGCACAAAAACTAAATTCGTATGTTCTAAAAAAAGGGTATATGTGCTAAAACATGAAAGAAATTGTTTTTACTAACCCAAAAATTACAAAAATGTGTGAAACTTGAAAATTTTCGAATCACAAAGAGGTTTAAGGGCAACATATCGATGGTCCATATGCCTTTGGTTGCTAGTAGTGAACAACTTTCTCGAATCAGTGGTAGTGGTAAGGAATCATCATGCTGCCATATGGCAAGGTTATCCAACTCAGCAAGGAATCTCCAAAAGCAAAAGTGAAAATGACATGTGAAAAGGGCCTTTTTAACCTTTTATGCCCTATTGAAAAAGGCATTTTTGGTGGCATTTAATTATTTTTCCCCAAGCCCTGTTTTTTCCCAAATGAATTATTTCAACATTGCACCAAGGCATATTTTAATTATCTAGAGATAAATCGACAAAAAATAATCCAAATTAACAATTTTTGCAAAACAATGACAACATTTTCATCATTGCAAAAAAATCAACAACGCTCTAAAATTTGCCAATTTTCTAGATTGACCTCCCAAGGGGGCATACGTCACCAATGATCAAGGGCATCAAATTATCATTTTTCAAACATCTAGGACATCGTTATCGAATCAATCACACATCAGGAGTATCGCTCAAATAATTTTCTTTGAACCAACATGTCACAAACACATTACTTCAAAGAGGGGCAAAATGTATACACATAAATCTGGCTCAAATATTAATTGGATGCAAATTCATTTAAATGTTCCTCTATTATATAGTTAAGTTCTTTAATTTAATTATATAATTCACTTTCCTAAATATCCTTCAAAAACCCAACATATTTCATTCAAAAATCCACATCCCGTTACCTTTCCACCTCAGCATGTGACAAGTGAAATAAATTATTTTGCAAATAATATTTAGTCAAAAATATTATTTGAATCACATCCACTTGGGTACTTGGACCTTACCTCATGGGTACTTGAACCTTACATTTGGGTACTTGTCTCCATGCCAATTTACTCAAGGTCGTCTCTTGAGCCCATTTTTCTAGATTGAATCTCAACCCTTGATCTATTGCCACATCATCCTTGGCCTTGGAGATTCTATAAATAGAGGCATTTCCAGCATGTATATCATCCATCCTTTTTGTATCCAACTAATGCTAAAATGTCTCTAGCGTATGCATCCATTTTAGCTTGTTTAGTAGCATTTTAATGGTATTTTGATAATATTTAGTATAGATCATGGTTTTACTTGTACAACTTAAATTTCCATATCATATTTTTAATATTACTATCATCATCTTAGCTTGTTTATATCTTGCATTAGCTCTCATGGTAGCTTAGATGCACTTCATTTAGTTAATCTCATTCTCAAAGTTGTCATTTATTTGAGTCTTTGTGCACAATCTAAGAGCACTATTTTGGAGATTCAATAGGTCCTTGGAGATACAGGACAATGGGGCTCATTTGAGGGAGTTTTCCTTGCATTTATTTGTGTAGACGTATAAAAATGACCATATTCCTAAATGAATATTTTATGTTCATTTCTCTATTTAATTAAATCCAATTTAATTAAATTACCCGCATTCCTCTATTTAATTAAGTAAATTATTCAATTTATTTAAATTAAATTCACTATACCCATTTAATGAATAAATCATTTTATTCAATTAAATTCCCCCTATCCACTTTTAGTTAAATTCAAATTTAATTAAATAGTTTATCCTAAATTGAATAAATCTAATTTATTTAATTTCCCCAAATTACAACCAAATTGAATTAAATCATTTGATTCAATTAAATCCTATTATCCCTCCATCCACTTGCAAAATCCTACATCTCCCACTTGCCTTCCTAAACCCCTTTCTAATCCCTTCTAGACTCTTCTAATCGCTTCTAATTAGCATAACCCTTCTTCTAAACTTTGTCACATCCCCAAGCAAAGGGAAGTCACTTCTCAAAGCCTTAAAGTCTTTGATAACCATTAAAGGCTTCAAGTCTTCAACCACTTAATTCCCCAAAGTCTTCAATAACCATTAATGGTTAACTCAAACCCTCTTACATTGTTAAAGAATTTCTTTTAACTCAACCTTTATCCAACCCAAGGGTCTCATCAAGCCTTTAATGCTTTGACCATGATTATCTCTTAATCATTTGCACAAAGGTTTATCCTTAGATTAACTCTTAATCCATTGGGTAAGCCTAACTTAAGCTTGACCCTTACCTTCTAGATAACCATAAGGTCTTCTCAGGCATTTAATGCCTCCAACCCCTTCTCTCAACCCAACCCTATGTTGACACTTGTCACCATTTCATTGGTGCAAATTGCAAACATGGATCCCCAACTTTGAAACTCAACCCTTGATTGAATCTTTCAATCCTGGCCATCCATTGCCTTGTTTTTCTATAAATAGAGCTCTCATTCCTCCATTTTAATGATCCTCCAAATTTGTAGTATCACACTTATGCTCAAATACATTCAAGCTTTCATATCATTTTTATGCTCATCATTTTAGCCTCTTTAAAATCAGGAATTAATCTAAATATGCATGTTTAGAATACTTTCTTCATCATATAGCTCAATCATAGACTAATATATCATGTTAGGATAGTATTCATACTAACCTTGTCATCTTATAATCTAGTTTATTGCATTTCTAGAATCATGCATAGCTTAGGATGCATCTCATACTAAAATCTATCAAAGCATCCCTCGTTCTTGCATTTGCCATCCCTAAACCATTTTTCTCAGTGATCTGAGAGCAAAAATATTGGTTTGAGGGACATTGTAAGATAGAGAACCATGGGACCCACCTTGGGAAGCTGAGTTATACGTCATGACTCCATAGCTTGCACCAAGAAGTCCTGTGTGTGTGTGGACAAGTCCTTTTAGAATACTTTCACATATTGAATTCTATCGACCCACTTTTCCCGCATACATTTCTGGTGCCCACTGTGGGGCTCAACCCCATATATCAAATCGGTTCTTAAATTTAACCACTTTTGTAGGCACGCGGGAAAAATGAATTAGCGCGTTAGGTTCACCGTTTTACACATCCGGTTAACAGCCTAGCGCATCCAGTTCACTGTTTAGCACGTGGAGTCCATCATCCAGCGTGTGAAGTCCATCTTTTAGCGCATCAAATCACTAATTTTCCTGTAGGTCTCAGCACGGGAGAAAAACAGAGCAGCGCTTTCGACGCATAGAGTAGCGCATCCAGTAAACAGTGTAGTGCATTGGGACATTATTTTAGTGCATCTAGGTCATATTGTAGCGCATACAGTCCTTTCTGTAGCGCATCATAAACAGAAGGCAAAAATTAAAATTGTAACCGAAATAAAATTTAGACTTGTAGAAGTCCACCAAAATCCAGATTTTTCTAACTATTTGATTGGAATTTTTGTAGGACTCTGACAATTTCTTGCAGGTAGAGCTGGATTTTATTTGTAGAATTACAAATAGTTTTAGATTTTTGCTAACTTAGTTAAGTTAGTTAAAATTTAGAGTCATTTTAATTCTTGTTGGATAAAATTGAACTCACCTTGCTTTGGGCTGTAAAACGAACCACAACAACAATCTTTTCTTAATTTTCTAAGAGAAAATTTCTCAATTTGGGTTCTAAAAGGAACAAAACAATCTTTATTTTTGCAAGAAAGGGCTAAAAAGAATATCACCATCCTTTGGTGCTTAAAAGGATCAATTTTACATTTTGCAAGAAAAAGGAACCTCACTTTAATTTTTATTTTTTTTTGTTTAAAATCAAAGAGGGAAGTCCTTCCCCTTTTATCGATTTCTTTTGTTGACCACCAAGATCGAAATTTTTCTTTGTTGACTAAATTATTTTTCTAGATTAGAAAATCATTGCTTTGAAGGAAATTAAAAAAACACCATGTTTTCATGGAGCAACAATCTCCATATAGATCTTAGAAAATCATTGACTTGAAAGATAAAAAGAACCTTGTTTGCCTTGTCTTGAAAGTAGAAGGTATATGCTCTCCCCTTAACTGGGTGATCAAAAAGTCAGCCTACTCTTACACTTTCAGTCATACTACATTTAAATCCTTTAGCAGGCCTGCCTTCCCGAGGAGTTGGAATCAACTCTTAAAGCCGTTTATGGCCGGTGTGAAGGGAACGACCTAAGTGGGGAACGACTTTGATACCAAGAATTCCAACCCACTATAATCAAACGTGGAAAGTGACGAAAGTCCTTTTCAACGGTTGCGCACAGTGATTAGCCTTCCCCCAGTATCCTTGAGATACGTAAAGCCTTTGTTCTAAAGGTTGGGAAGCCTCCTAAGGGAGTTTATCACTGACAGCCGAACGGGAAGCTTGATTACGAACCATAGAAATAGAAGCTTTGAACCGAGTCAGTAACTAGACATTTATAACATCATAGTGTAAGGGTGGGGAAGAATCCGCCCCCAAGATTACTCACCATATATCTCCCAAGATAACTACTCAACTATGAAACAATTCACTTTGGGTTAATTTCTGGCAAAAGGCAAAAAAATGGGCGCCCCCTAGGGGGTGACACAGCTGTTTGAGCTGACGGAGTATCGAGACTAGTGGGCTATGATGTTATTTATGACCTTTGAATAAAGAGTCTTTCTGAAGTGTATTATTCGTATCAAAACCTATTAAAACATTGGGGATTTGAACACATCCTCGCAGAACATACACTTTTTGTTAGATTAGGCAAAATGGTTGTACTTTTTGTGCCATGCTTGCATTTACTACTTCAGAAAATCATCCATCAAACTTGAAAAATTCATGACAAAAATTCAAAATTTGCAAAAAAAACAAATCAACCAAAAGAAAAATCACGGCAGTTTAGCGCATAAGAGAAACTTCTTAGCGCATAAGGAACTATTGTTAGCACACCCAACCATCAAATTAGCGCGTTGGTTCCAAACAGTAGCATTTCATCTCAAAGCAAAACAGTGTGAAATTGTTTAGCGCATCAGAGAAATAGTCTAGTGCGTGGAAGCATCAGCTTAGCGCGTGGAGGCTAAACATTAGCGCATCAGGTTCACAGGTTAGCGTGTTGCAGGCCCAGGGTAGCGCATAGATTTATTTAAATAAATAGAAAACAATTTTGAGCAGTTAAAACTTTAGCGCGTGTCTGGGGGCAGCCTAGTGCGTGTGGTCGTTATTTTAGCGCGTGGGGTAATTTCTGTAGCGCATATAGTCTCTGTTTTAGCATGTGATCCAAAACACAAAAATAGAGGGCAAAACAGTGAGGAATTTTAAAATTTTTGAAAACATTTTCAGAAGCCTTCTTCATCAAACATCGTTTTTCATCAAAAATGAGTAGCGAAAACAAACCGTTAAGACTATTTCCTGAGCTAAATTTGTGTCAAAACAAACGTTGTAAAATCCTAAATGAATCACACAATAAAATATGTCTATCTTATCATAATCTGGAAACCTCATCATTAGTATCAACAGAATCCTTTACCATCTTACGGATTTTATCTCACAAAAACACTTGTTTAAAAATTTTCAAGTTGTCAAATCAAGTTTCCATATCGGGAGGCTTTTATCCATATCATTTGACACACTTTGTCATGAAGGGGCATCTAAACCTTCACTTTGATAGAGTAAGATTTGAAATTTTTCAAAACAAGATCAACTGAATCCAAACAAATCAAAGAAAACCATTGATTACTCATGCATGACTAATCCTCATATTCTGAGAAGAAAGAACTTTTATCGTAACATCACGTTGAAGAAACAACAACCTAGTTTTTCCAAGTTCATCAAGAGAAACAAGTTCTTATACATCAATCGTCAACTCTTCAAATCTCATCGGGTATTCCTTCATCACGTCAAACGTTATATCCAAAATAAATCCAACGAATTTGACAAAGAACCCTTGAAGACGAGAGCCTACTGTCAAAAGTCTTCTTTTAATCAAATCATAAACCGCGAAGGAAAAATCAATCCAGCATTCTTGCCTGATGAGTGTATTACTTATAACACACCTCGACCAGAACCACCCACCCCCGAGCAACATATCAACGAGGCTTTTGTCCCCTTCATCACTGAAAGTTTCTACTAAAAATGCCTGTTACTGGCTCTCAAAAAAACCAACAAAGCGAGACACACGCCGATTCTAGTATGAATCGAAGATTGTCAAATCCTTTTGAAGTTCCACCCTTAGAAGAACCTGAAATTTCTGAAGCACTTCTTCAGGAATGACAGGAAAATCCCTCATTCCAAAAGCTTGTAGAAAGGCTCATGGAAAATGACAAAGAAAAATATCTGCTCATGCTTACAAGTAAAGGCATTAAACTTCCCGAAGATTTAGACTCAAACATCTTTAAAACTAGATCTCGACAATATGCATATCAAGAACAACAAAGAGAAGAAGAAACTCGTAACTTTGAACAACACATACCTGAGCAACACATTCCAGAACAACGCATACCAGAAATGCGTATACCCGAACTAGAAACACCAGAGCAAAATATACCATTTACCACACCTTTTCAGCTGAAAACAAATACAAGGGAAGAACTTTTCCCTCGACAAGACAATATACCTTTGGCTGCCCTTACTCAACAAATGCAAATGTTGCAAAGGCAAATACAGGATATGCAACAAGGGACAATAGTGCGGTACTCTTTAAACGAAATCTATCTTTATCCATTTGACAGAAGATTAAACATGGTCCCTTTTCCTCCAAACTCAGACGTTCCCAAATTTGATAAATATGATGGGAAAAGTGATCCCCGAGATCATGTTCGAGAATTTTGCACCATGAGCCTTGAATTTTCTCATGATGACACCTATTTAATAAGGTTATTCCCAAGAATCTTGGGAGGGCAAACCATGGAATGGTTATCCAAAATTATGCCACCTGTCAGATCATTTGATGAATTGGTTAATAAATTCATAACCCAATATTCCTATAACATCCAACATGCCATAACCATGCTAGATGTTTGCAACACCAAACAAAAGAACAATGAAACATTCATGATATTCCTTCAACGCTGGCGACATATGGTATCCAGATATCCTCGAGATATTCCCGAAAAGGAGAAAATGGAAATCTTCATCGATAACTTGAATAGTGAAATGAGTTACAGACTAAAACTTCAATGCATACCATCTTTCGCTAAATTGATTGAAAATGGCATTCAAGTAGAGGAAGCATGTGTCAAAAAGGGAACACTCAAATTTTACAAGGAAGGAACAAACTCATCAAACTACAATAACCAAAACAACACCAACCTTGACAAATCTTGATTTTGGACTCGAAACAAAAACGAAGGCAACAATGAAACACATGATCCCAAATCTAAGCAACCAGTGCTTGCATTATCTGGAAATCCTCAAAACACGAAAAATCCTAAAAATGCTAATCCAAATGCTAACACATATGCACAAAACACCGATCAAGGACAACTCAACACAAACAACACCAATGATACTCAAAGCAAAAACATGAATCCAGGACCTAACAACAATTCACGCAACAACACAAACAATTTCCAAAAGAATATTTTCACACCACTGGAGCAATCACTAGAATCAGCATTCAGAGAACTTTTGGCACACAAGATTCTTTTCTTGCCTCCAATCAGCAATTATGAACCTCAAATCAAACCACCTTGGTGGAATGATTCACACTATTGTGATTACCATCGTAACAAGGGTCATCAGATGAACGATTGCATGAGGTTAAAACACGTGGTGCAAGATATGATTGATCGAGGTGACTTAACAATAGATGGTCTCAAAACAAATGGTGATCATGGAGCCTTTAAAAATCCTCTTCCAAATTACAACAAAGATGGTGCTTCAACCTCGGATAATACACGTGGAGCTCGTGTCAACCATATCTACAATAACACCATCAATCACATATCAGCTGAAGATCATCAAGTAAATGTCATCACCATCCGAGATAAGCGTGATCATGAATCTGTCAATGTAACAACCCGAACTCAGAAATATGTCTTGAAAGGACATGCTGCACCTACAACTACCACACCAAAAATCCAATATGACTTGGTTAGCCAACTACGTAAAACTCTAGCACAGATATCTATACTGGAATTGTTGAAACTATCACCAAAGCACAAAGACATATTAGAACAAGCGCTATTGGAAACCAATGTACCTCAAAATCTGGATACAGACAGATTTCAAGCCATGGTCGCCCATATGACAGGACCCCATAGCCTCACCTTCTCAGAGCATGACGATGCTTCCTTAAGCCATCCACATAATACTCCTCTCCATATTGAAGTCATTGTTTGCAAACACCACGTAAAAAGAGTCCTAATAGATGGAGGAGCTGGACTTAATATATGTACTTTAAAACTTATATGTGCATTAGGTTTCTCAGAAGAATCTATTGATCCTTGCAAGAAAATTACTATAAAGGCATATGATGATGAGGAAAGGTCCTCTAAAGGAACTGTGATATTACCTATTCAAGTGGGACTAGTGCAAAAGGATACTATATGTCAAGTCTTGGACATAGATCTTACCTACAATATTTTGTTAGGGTGACCCTGGATACATGAAATGCAAGCAGTACCTTCTACATATCACCAGTGTGTCAAATTTCCTTATGACGGACAAGAAGTCTCCATATCTGCTGATCACAATCCATTTCAACATTGCAAAGAAATGGGGGTAGCCCAAGACAGTTTGGTTCCTCATAATAGAGAAAAGCAGCGATCCTTATCATCAGATCTACAAACAGCAACACCCAATTCCTTATCTAGAGATTTCGAATAGCACATGCAAATCAAAGACCATGGTATGGGAGAATACTCTTTGGAGCCTTTATGTTTGGCCAAATTTCCAACATCACCTAGATCTCATGGATTGCCTACTACATCAACACATCTGGTCACTCAGCCCATCACCAAATTTGATGGTACATTCATCCAATTGGGCACTCTAGCACATGAATCCGAAGACAAGGACGTTCTTAGCTGGTTATACAAAGATGAGAAAGAAGATAATAGAGTAGCTACCTTGGACATTGTTCTACCTACACACCTATATGGAAAGGATACTTAATCATGCAGCAAATGGGATGTGACGGTAAAGGACCTATTGGGAAACGCAAGGAAGGAGTCACTGAACCCATAAATCTTCCTTCACAACCCAATAGAAACAAAACAGGATTGGGTTGTGAGCTCACTTTCCTATTAAAAGGGCCACCCTACCTAACTATAAAACCTCAATGGAAAGTAAAGACAAAGTACAAAGAAGAATCCTGGCAGGAAGCACTCTTTGAATCAACAGAAACAATCCGCAAGGCACGGGAACGTCAAGATCAGAAGTTATATCAGGAAAAGCTTCTAAAACACAAAAGGGTCATATCTACAGTAGTAGCTCATATTCAAACACCAATATCTCAAGAAACAATAAAATCATCTTCGAATACCATTATTCCTCCCCGAGGAAGAACAGTCTATGAACAAATACAGAAAATAGAAGACGGATTTGACATAGAATCAACAAAAACTATCAAAATGGTATCTATCATCAAATATTTATTTTCACCATACAACATACCAGTTTACAGCACTGATAGAATCTGGGATGATGCCTCGGAGACTGATTCCAATGAATATGAATGGGGTACCTGCTCTAATGCTACTACAGATATCCCTAATGATACTAATTCTATATTTCTTTCTCAAGAAGAACATAACGTAGAAGATAGACCTCTTGAATTTGGATCGTAGAATATCTATGACGTCGGGGAAAGTGAACAGAAACATTATGAACAAGTCTATGTGGAAGATAATACCATCAAAGACCTCGATGAAATCCTAGATTTCTTTAAAACCCAGAATAATCATGATGAAAACTCTGTCCTAACACTCACAGTAGCCGAACTTGATCCACCTAACGATTCCTTACCGCTTGTCTTTCCTGACCTCATCGACTGGGATGAACCTGAAATCCATGATATACCAATTTTTCCAAATGATAAATCTATTATCCATTACCTATGTACCGTAAATCCAGAAACAAGCTCTACCAGTGAACAAAGTAACACTATCTGCAAACCAGGGAGTGCCAAGTCTCTCAGTCGCAAAAACAAACCAAGTAAAAGATCTGATGCTGAAAACCAGTCAATGGCAGCTCTAGATCACAAAAAAGTAAACATAAAGGATGCATCGGAAGGTGAAAACCTTTTTAAGGCACCTAGCGATGGGAGACTTGACACTCTTCCTGAGCACTTTCATGAACGATCACCCGTATTGATTGAGCCCACTCAATCAATCAACATTGGTACCACAGAAGTAGTTAGAAACCTACACCTTGCAGAATCTCTGACAGAGGAAGAAAGATCAGCATTCATCATCTTCTTTAAAGAACAACAAATTAACTTTGCTTGGTCATATGTTGATATGCCTGGAGTGGATCCACACTTAATCATGCATCACTTGTCCATCTCTTCAGGAGTTAAACCGGTCAAGCAAAAGCTATGAAAGATGAATCCACAGGTGGCACTCATGGTCAAAACTGAACTAAAGAAACTATTAGATGTCGGATTCATCCGACCCATTGACTATGCGGAATGGATTTCCAACATTGTTCCAGTATCAAAACCATATGGTAGTATCAAAATATGCACTGACTTCAGAGACGTCAACAAAGCTTGTCCAAAAGATGACTTTCCTCTACCCAGTATTGACATAATTGTAGATCTCATAGCAGGCCATGCAATGCTCTCACTAATGGACGGTTTCTTAGGCTATAATCAAATCAAAATAGCCCCAGAAGATCAAGATAAAACCGCGTTCACCTGTCCTTGGGGAACATACTGTTGGAATGTTATGCCTTTTGGCTTAAAGAATGTAGGGGCCACTTATCAAAGAGCAATGACAACAATATTCCATGACATGATGCACACATTTATGGAAGACTATGTGGATGATTTACTAGCTAAATCCTTTACCAAAGCAGAACATCTCAACATCCTAACAAAGATATTTGATCGATTGGAGAAATTCCAAGTCCGTCTCAACCCTAAGAAGTGTGTCTTCAGGGTTACATCAAGCAAGTTACTAGGCTACATTGTCTCAGCTAAAGGTATTGAAGTAGATCCAGCAAAGGTACAAGCCATTATGGACATGCCACCACCACAGAATATCAGTCAACTCAGATCTTTACAAGGATGACTTCAATCAATCAGGCGATTCATCGCTCAACTAGCAGATAAAAGTCTACCATTTAACCATTTACTACACAAAAATGCACCATTCAGATTGGAGACCAAGTGTGCAGAATATTTTTACCAAATCAAATAGTACCTGATGAATCCACCAGTCACAGGAAAGCCACTTATCCTATATATCTCAACAACAGATATATCGTTGGGGGCACTATTGGTGCAAGAAGATCAAAAAGGAAAGGAACGAGCCATATATTACATCAGTAGGACACTAAATGGATATGAACTCAACTATACGTTCATTGAAAAGGCTTGCCTAACAGTGGTCTTCGCATCTCAGAAGTTCCGACATTATATGCTAGCACACACCATTAAGCTAGTCGCAAAAATTGATCCTCTCAAATATCTACTCAGCAAGGCAGCTCTTACAGGCCGATTGGCCAAATGGGTAATGATTCTCAGTGAATTTGACATTCAGTACAAAGAAAGACGAGCTATCAAAGGACAAGCAATTGCAGATCAGTCGGCTGAAGCACCGCTACCAGGAAAACAAACCATGGAGATTGAATTTCCAGATAGGGACGTTCTTGCTCTTTCTACTAAACAATGGACCCTATACTTTGATGGATCCTATACACAACATGGTTCAGGTGCTAGCATTCTATTCATCACTCCTGAAGGACACACTATACCAAGATCATATAGGCTTATGTTTCCATGCACAAATAATGTGGTTGAATATGAGGCATTGGTTATAGGCATCAAAATAGCCGTAGAATGGAAAATCACAGAGTTAAAGGTCTTTGGAGACTCACAACTAGTCGTCCATCAAATCAACAACGACTATCAAAAAAAGGATGACAAGCTACTACCCTACAAGCGAATGGTGGATGACTTCAAACAGTATTTTGTTGTAGCGTCGTAAATTGTACGCACTTGCTAGGGTGGTACAATTTCACACCTAGTTTAGCACCCGCCTTGGCGCATTTTGCATTTTGCATTGCATTTCCCCTTTAGCACTTAATTAATTAAATTAATTAGGTCTAAGGTCCTATTTTATCATCTCCCATATCATAACGTTGGGCCCTTTCATTAAAGTGTGCCCTTTTCATTTTATTCTTCCAGTACATCATTTAATCAAAAACCCTAATTAGGTCCTATTTTGAACTTGGGGGCTTGATTTCGGGGGTCAAAACATCTCAAAATCACCTGTAACTTCGGGATTCTCTCTAAAATCATCATATCTGACGGCCCTGAAAATTTGGTGAAAAGTTGTTGGGACCATGGCGCCCGTGCAACATGGTCCCGGACATTTTTCCCGAAATTTTGGGAGCACGATCCAATCATAAAATAAAGCTTAACCCCAAGAAATTGGCGGGACATTCAATCTCTAGGTCGGCCAAAATACGAATTTACAACCTAGGGTTTCATACATAAAAGCTCTCTTTCCTCATGGGAAAGGATCCGATTTTTGATTTTCAAGACCTGATATGCAGCGAAAGAGCAAATCTTTGAAGACTTCAACAACATTCAACATCCATCTATCAAGTATTCATCAATTTCATTCATTCATTTAGGGCTTGGAAGACATTGAAGAACAATAGGAGATTACCGACTGAAGATTGGCTTGTACTCCTCCCTTGAGGGTTGGGTATGATTTCATGTTGTTTTCATGTCTTTGCATAAGCTTCAATATATCATTTATTCATACTTTAGATCACTTTGCATCTTGATTTAGAGCATTTACATTATCATTTACAAGAAATTAGGGTTTACTTTCTAGGTTGCTCTAGTTTGCTTTCTTGCATTTAAGGACCTTGCACACACACTAGGTTTGCACACACAATACATTTTACAATACAACTTGGCTATTCGTGGAGGTGGAAATCACCGAAGCGGGGGTTTGACTAAGGCAAAACCCTATATAGCCACCCCTTCCCCTTTTCAGATATTATTGCAGGTTTCGGGACTCGGACGATGCCGCAGGTTGCAGATCCGGGAGAAGCAGACTGAGACAGACCTTTCCACCAAATTTCAGTGCAAAAGACCAGGACAGGGGCGTGGGGCGCCCTGGTCCTGCCAGGACAGGGGCGCTGGGCGCCCTGGTCCTGCCAGGACAGGGGTGCTGGGCGCCCTGGTCCCTGGGACAGGGGCGCTGGGCGCCCTGGTCCGACAGCATTTTCAGCATTTTTGACAGCTTTTTCCAAAGTGCAAAAACAGCAGTTTCCGGAGTAGTTTCAGGGGCAGAATCAGGACAGTGGCGCCCGCGCCCCCGTCCCGAACATTTTCAGTCATATTTTAACTCCGGGTACGCATTTTCATTCTTGTCTTATCCTTGTGTTTACAGCTTTCCATCATTTAAGTTCAATTCTGCAATCTTGTCATTTGTTCCTACTTGCATTTTGAGGTTAGGGATTGAACTTGCATCATTTTATCTTTCAATTTCAACAAGGGAATAGAAATCCTAATAGATATCCCGTGGCTCTCTCTTTCACAAAAAGAAGTAGCCAATTGTGCGATATCTCTAGGCTCTTTCGTATTCCGTAATGTGTGTCAAAAGGTAGGATTAGGGCATGTTAACCTAGTCTCGCTTTTTCCCCTACACATTTTGGTGAACCCGACGTGAATCTATCATTGCTTCCTCTTGCATTGCATTTGTTAGATCTAGATCTAGATTTAGTGTGTTTTCATTTCATTTTCATTAAAAAAAAAATTAAAAAAAAAAAAAAAGTGTGTTTCTTTGCATTGTGTGTTTAAATTTTATGCAATTTCAAAATGTTAGATTTTTATTTGCAAGATGATCATATTTGTGATGATTATGAGTTAGATGAAGCTTTAGATGAATTTTTGAAACCTAAATATACCAAACCTTCATTTTACCAAAAACTCATAAACCTTGTTACTATGCCATTTAGATGTGATGAGAAAGATAAGTCAAATGGTTCCTCTCAAGGGTACATTCCTATCAACTCTTCCACTGAATCTAGTAACATGGTTGTGTTCAATAATCCCCTCTATGAGGAAATATCTCCTTTTGAATCAAAAGATAAACCTTTTAATAGATATGATCATGCTTTGTGGGATGATGCCCTTGATGCCTTTGTGTCTCCTAAAAAATGCTCCCTTCATGAGGATCCTTGTGTGCAAGAAGATGACATCATCCCTACATTTCCTAGTGATGGCCTTTCCTTTTCCAACAAAATTCCCACTAGAGATGATGAATTAATGATAAATGCTTACCCTTCTCCTAAAGTTTGTCTTACCCATAAGCATCCCTTAGAGAAAGAAGATGAAATAATAAGCAATTTCCTTAACTCTCTCTCCCCTAAAGATCATATTGAACATATTTTGAGGAAAGAGGATGAGTTTAACACATTTATTGATGCTTTCCCTCCTAAGGATGAAGAATTAATAAACAATGTTATCTCCTCTCCCGAAATTGACAATACTTTAAACATTCCTTTCAACAACCTCACTATTTGGGATGAACCATTAGAAGAAGGTATAGATTATTCTCTACCCCTAGCCAAAGGGGATGAAATCAAGATTGGAAACTCCCTTGATAGTTTCTCTCCTTCCTTGAATCTTAATTATTCTCCCTTTCCTCAACTTGGTTCTACTCATAAGGAAACCCTAGTTCAAATCAAGATGGTTAACATTTCTTTCAAAGATCTCCCTCTCAAAAGTGAGACTTTAGAGAGTAGTGTTGATCCTTCTCCTAGAGAGTTTATTCCCCATGTAGATCCTTTGATGATAGAGGATGATATGACCTTTCCTCTTCCTACTAGAACATCAATGCTTACCCCTTGTCTCTCTCCTAAAATTGATTTAATCCGTGATAAGATTTTAGTGCAAGAGAAGACTTTTGTTCATTCCTCTAAACCATCCTCAATCAATTTGATACATGTGAATGAGACACCTAACAAACCTCTCTTCACTGTCCAAGGTGCTTGTCCTTCTCAAAATTCTCAACCTTTAAATAAGCCTATCTTAGTGGTTCAAGGTGGTTATGCTAATGATTCTTTTTGCACTCCTAAGAAACCCATTATTACTGTGCAAGGAGGTTATTCTTCTAAGAGCCCTTATGAGTATGCTAAGCAACTAACTAGAGAGAGTTATCATGCGGTTGCTCATACCTATAACACAAGAAACAATAGGCAACCTAGTCCTCCTCCAGTTATCCCCACTTCACTTCCTCCTTCCCAACCTATTCTTCCTCAAGCGCCTCGTATTTCACAAATGCTTAGTAAGGACTATGATCTCATAGAACAACTTAAAACTACTCCAGCAAAGATATCCCTTTGGGATTTGATCCAAACTTCTTCTGCTCATCATGGAATGTTACAAGATGCCTTGAAAGATTTGAATGTTCCTCCACCTAATACATCTAGTAATATAGTGTCTTTGGTTAACTCTGTGATGAATCCTAAAGCTCAAATTGTGTTTACCCAAGATGAGTTGCCTACTAGTGAAATTCAACAACAATATGATCCCTTGATGATTGTGGTTATCATAAATGACACTGCTATAAGACGAACACTGGTAGATAATGGCTCTGGCCTTAATGTGTGTAGCATTAATCTATTGCATAAGATGAATGTGGATACATCCCTTATTGAGCCTGACTCTCATCCCATTCGAGGCTTTGATAATGTGGCTAGGTCTTCATTAGGTATTATCACCTTACCCATCACAGTGGGACCTGTTACTTTGCCTACTCCTATCCATGTTATGTCGGGAAATTTAACATACAACTTGTTATTAGGGAGACCTTGGATTCACAGTATGCAAGCTGTCCCCTCTACATTGCATAGACAAGTTAAATTCATTTATAACAATAAGACATATACCTTGATAGGTGATACTAAACTTCAAGCTTGTTTGCAAACATCTACTTCCAAAGGGAGTTCTTCTAAGCCTTCCTCTTCTAGTGATGACTCGTTAAACAAAATACCTATGGATGAATCATCACCCTCTGATAATCAAAATTCTTTGGATGAGCCTAAAGCTCCTGAAGAAGATCCTTCTGGACTTGAGTCTACACATGAAAAGGCTTTTGATCCTGAGAAGGTTCTCGCGGAAGACGATTGGGGATCTCTTGATTTTAATCCCACCTTTGTAGGTGAATATAGGGTTCCTCCTAGAGATCTTAAAGGTAAAAAGAAGGAAGAAACTAGAGATCAATCAGTCTTACCTGAATCTATGAGCAATAATTTTGTGGCCGCTTCTCAAACTTCTTCTCCTCACACCTCTAATTATGAAGAGTTTGATTCTTTGTCTTATGAAAAACCACCTTCTCTTCCTGAAATGGCTGATCGTTATGGTCGTGGTTTTCGCATTTTTGCTAAGCATGGGTATCATGGAAATGGTTGTGGCGCTCATGAACAAGGGATAAAAGTTCCTCTAGAGACTAATTTTCACAATTATGCCTTTGGACTTGGCTATAATCCCTGCAAACGCACTAAAGCATCTAAAAGACCATCTCTCAATGTGAATGCTATATTTAGTAGTGATGATGATCTCACTTCAACTAAATCATCTTCTACTTCTATCAATTCTCATTCCCCTCATAAGGAAATCTTGGCGATGAAAAAATCTCTTTATGAATCCCCTCAAATTTCTAAATCCACTTATGAATCTTTATCTCCTATTCATCATAAAGTCCTTTCCTCCAGGGATAAGGCTCTAATAAATTACACTCATCCCTCTTCTAAGAGTTCTTGTGACTTTTCTTCTTCAATTTTATACATGTTTTTGATCTCACTTATAGTTGAGCATTTAGCATGTCATATTCAAATACCTCATTCAATCTATCATGTCTTTAAATAACATTAATGGCTATTATGTTGCTCATCATTATGTGACATTGGTAGCTCATTTACTGGGGGCTCATTGTCATTCATGATGGTACAATTTCAAGTGCAATCATATTTTTTGAAGCAACATAATAGCCTAATTTTCTTGTTCCTATGGGGACAAGAATGATTTCATACATCTCTTCTTTTGCTTATGTCCAAATCTCTCCCTAGAAGATTGTGTAAGTCCTTCTCATTATCCTTATCCTTGGGAGGCAATGATCTTTCCTTATTTTTATCTAAGGATCCACTTTTTCCTATTTTGTGGATGGTGTGGACTTTATTACTTGATGTTATGCCTTGTACACATTTGTTGTTGTTTGTTCAAGGATTCTCTCTTACAAGAGGTGTAAGTCCTTGACTACAACCTCTTTTGCACTTGGTAAAATACATCTATAATGAATTCACTCTCCTAATTGCATTAAAAGGAGCGTCATCCTTCATTAAGAATCACTTTCACCTCGCAAAAGAAGGAAGTATTGCATTCTTATTCTCTTCTTTGTCTTATTCTAGAAGATGTTATATTTGTCTAACTCATGGATCACCAATGTGTGTATTCATGCCTTTTTTTTCCTTTCTTTTCTTCTCTTTGCATTTTGTCTCCATTTACATCCTTCATCTTGTGTTAGAGAACTCTCAAATCCTCACACTCTTTGTTGTGTTGAAATTGAGATTTAGTCCTCTTTCTTACCAAATGATTCTCCATTAGTTTTTGATCTCATATCAAATCTTCTTGTGAGCATTTGTCATCAATATTCTCTAACAATTCGAAGTGGTAAACATGATACCCTGTTTCAACTCACTAAAATTAGCAAGCCGAAACAGGGGGGGGCATATAGCTACCCTCGAATTTTCATCACCTTCCTTAGTAAGCATTAGGTGATTTTGTGATCTAACGTGTGTTTTGTAGGGTGCGGTTCCTAACTGTGTACTGCAGATACCGCTGGGGGCTTCGTTCGACAGACTTATGGATATATCCTTTTTCAAATAATGTTTACTTTTCTGTACTTTAGCTTGCATATGCACGTAGTGTTCATATGACCGCTAAAGTGGGGGCTAAATGTAGCGTCATAAATTGTACGCACTTGCTAGGGTGGTACAATTTCACACCTAGTTTAGCACCCGCCTTGGCGCATTTTGCATTTTGCATTGCATTTCCCCTTTAGCACTTAATTAATTAAATTAATTAGGTCTAAGGTCCTATTTTATCATCTCCCATATCATAAAGTTGGGCCCTTTCATTAAAGTGTGCCCTTTTCATTTTATTCTTCCAGTACATCATTTAATCAAAAACCCTAATTAGGTCCTATTTTGAACTTGGGGGCTTGATTTCGGGGGTCAAAACATCTCGAAATCACCTGTAACTTCGGGATTCTCTCTAAAATCATCATATCTGACAGCCCTGAAAATTTGGTGAAAAGTTGTTGGGACCATGGCGCCCGTGCAACATGGTCTCGGACATTTTTCCCGAAATTTTGGGAGCACGATCCAATCATAAAATAAAGCTTAACCCCAAGAAATTGGTGGGACATTCAATCTCTAGGTCGGCCAAAATACGAATTTACAACCTAGGGTTTCATACATAAAAGCTCTCTTTCCTCATGGGAAAGGATCCGATTTTTGATTTTCAAGACCTGATATGCAGCGAAAGAGAAGATCTTTGAAGACTTCAACAACATTCAACATCCATCTATCAAGTATTCATCAATTTCATTCATTCATTTAGGGCTTGGAAGACATTGAAGAACAATAGGAGATTACCGACTGAAGATTGGCTTGTACTCCTCCCTTGAGGGTTGGGTATGACTTCATGTTGTTTTCATGTCTTTGCATAAGCTTCAATATATCATTTATTCATACTTTAGATCACTTTGCATCTTGATTTAGAGCATTTACATTATCATTTACAAGCAATTAGGGTTTACTTTCTAGGTTGCTCTAGTTTGCTTTCTTGCATTTAAGGACCTTGCACACACACTAGGTCTGCACACACAATACATTTTACAATACAACTTGGCTATTCGTGGAGGTGGAAATCACCGAAGCGGGGGTTTGACTAAGGCAAAACCCTATATAGCCGCCCCTTCCCCTTTTCAGATATTATTGCAGGTTTCGGGACTCGGACGATGCCGCAGGTTGCAGATCCGGGAGAAGCAGACTGAGACAGACCTTTCCACCAAATTTCAATGCAAAAGACCAGGACAGGGGCATGGGACGCCCTGGTCCTGCCAGGACAGGGGCATGGGGCGCCCTGGTCCTGCCAGGACAGGGGCGCTGGGCGCCCTGGTCCCTTCTGGGCGCCCTGGTCCCTGGGACAGGGGCGCTGGGCGCCCTGGTCCGACAGCATTTTCAGCATTTTTGACAGCTTTTTCCAAAGTGCAAAAACATCAGTTTTCGGAGTAGTTTCAGGGGCAGAATCAGGACAGTGGCGCTCGCGCCCCCGTCCCGACCATTTTCAGTCAGATTTTAACTCCGGGTATGCATTTTCATTCTTGTCTTATCCTTGTGTTTACAGCTTTCCATCATTTAAGTTCAATTCTGCAATCTTGTCATTTGTTCCTACTTGCATTTTGAGGTTAGGGATTGAACTTGCATCATTTTATCTTTCAATTTCAACAAGGGAATAGAAATCCTAATAGATATCCCGTGGCTCTCTCTTTCACAAAAAGAAGTAGCCAATTGTGCGATATCTCTAGGCTCTTTCGTATTCCGTAATGTGTGTCAAAAGGTAGGATTAGGGCATGTTAACCTAGTCTCGCTTTTTCCCCTACACATTTGTACACATCACCTTCGAACAAATACCAAGGTTAAACAACAAAGCAGCCGATGCAATGGCTACTATCACTTCACTACTACAAATTCTAGAGAAACAGAGTCGTTACGAGTTCCTGGTAGAGCAACTGTTCTCCCCCGCCTATGACCACTCTGAGTCCCAGGTTATCTATGCCTTGACTGGTTCAGATTCTCCGTTATATGGACCAATATACGACTACCTCAAGCACAATATCTTACCAATTGACCAATCCCGTAACCAAAAACGTAACTTTATCCGACAAGCTGCCCAATACACCCTTACCGCTGATACTTTGTATCGTCGAGGTCTAGATGGTACTCTTCTTCGTTGCCTTGATCGTAATGATTCCGATTCTGCTTTACACGAGCTTCACGAAGGTATTTGTGGAACACATTCAAGTGGTACTACTCTTGCTAAAAAGCTTCTACGGATGGGATACTACTGGCCTACAATGGAGAAAGACTCATATCACTTCACTAAGAAATGTCCTAAATGCCAGATCCATGGTAATCTAATACATGCACCAGCACAAGAACTGCAGCCATTTACAACATCCTGGCCCTTTTGTTAGTGGGGACTGGACTTAGTAGGCAAAATTCATCCTTCATCTTCAAATTGACACAAGTTCATTATAACAGCAACATAATACTTTACCAAATGGATAGAAGCATTTCCCATGACCACAGTGACTGGGAAACAAATTGCCTCTTTTATCCTCAATTATCTGTGTAGACGTATAAAAATGACCACATTCCTAAATGAATATTTTATGTTCATTTTTCTATTTGATTAAATCCAATTAAATTATCCACATTCTTCTATTTTATTAAATAAATTATTCAATTTATTTAAATAAAATTCACTATACCATTTAATGAATAAATCATTTTATTCAATTAAATCCCCCTAGCCACTTTTAATTAAATTCAAATTTAATTAAATAGTTATCCTAAATTGAATAAATCAAATTTATTTAATTACAACCAAATTGAATGAAAATCAATTAATTCAATTAAATCCTATTATCCCCTCATCCACTTGCAAAATCCCAAACCCCTTCCTAACCCCTTCTAGAATCTTCTAATCGATTCTAATTAACCTAACCCTCCTCTAAACTTTGTCACATCCCTAAGCAAAGGGAGGTCACTTCTCAAATGGCCCAAAGTCTTGGATAACCATTGAAGGTTTTCAACCTTCAACCACTAAAACCCTAAAGTCTTTGAAAACCATTGAAGGCTTCCAACCTTCAACCACTTAATCCACAAAGTCTCCAATAACCATTAATGGTTATTTCAAACCCTCCCACATGGTTAAAACATTTGTTTTGACTCAACCTCTATCCAACCCAAGGGTCTCATCAGGTTATTAATGCTTTGACCATGATTATCTCTTAATCATTTGCACAAAGGTTTATCCTTGGATTAGATCCTAATTCAGTGGGTAAACCTAACTTAGACTTGACCCTTAGCCTTTAGATAACCATGAGGTCTCCTTAGGCCTTTAATGCCTCCAACCTCTTCTTTCAACCCAATCTGGTGTGGACATTTGTCACTATTTCATTGGTGTCAATTGTGCACATGGATCCCCAACTTTCAAACCTGGCCCTTGATTGAAACTTTCAATCCTGACCATCCATTGCCCTGTTTGTGCTATAAATAGAGCTCTCATTCCTCCATTCTAAGCAATCATCTTTCAAATTTGTAGCATTATACTTATGCTCAAATACTTTCAAGCTTTTCATCATCTTTATGCTCATCATTTAGCCTCTCTTTAGATCAGGATTAATCATGAATATGCATGTTTAGAATAAGTTCATTATCATTTTAGTTCAATTACAGATTAAGTATATTATGCTAGGATAAATCTTCATACTAATCTCATCATCTTACCATTTAGTTTGTTGCATTTCTAGCATCTCATCTAGCTTATAACACATCTCATACTAAGATCAGTTAAAAATCTCTCTCGTTCTCATATTTGCCATCCCTAAACCATTTTGCTCAGTAATCTGAGAGCAAAACATTGGTTTGAGGGATATTGTGAGATAGAGAACCATGGGATCCTCCTTGGGAAGCTCAGTAACGCATCGTTACTCCATAGCTTGCATCAAGAAGTCCTGTGTGTGTGTGTGGATTGATATTTATCGTAATTTTCACATTTTAAATTTTATTAATCCATTTTTCCCACATACATTTCTGGCGCCCACCGTGGGGCTCGCACCCCAATAATCTATCGTTTTTTAAATTTGAAGAGTTTTGCAGGTACGCGGGAAATTGGAATTAGCGCGTCAAAGACATATTTTAGCGCATCCGCCTAACAGTTTAGCGCTTCTAGCCTACTGTTTAGCGCGTGGGCTTTCTGTCTTAGCGCGTTAAAACTGTTCCTTAGCGCATGATACTATTTAACATATTTTCCTGTAGGTGTCGACGCCGGCGAAACACAGATTAGCGCTTCTACATGACAGATTAGCGCATATACCCACAGCTTTAGCGCTTCACCTTCCTATGCTAGCGCATCTCAGCAAACAGTTAGCGCATCAAAATCCACCATTTTTCGAGAAAAACCGAAACAGAGATCAGCGCTTCTACCTGACAGATTAGCGCATCGGCCCAATATACAAGCGCTTAGACTAAATCTTCCAGCACATCCGAACGGACAGTTAGCGCATTAAATTCCAAAATTCCCGAAAACAAGGTCGCTGAAATACCAGACCATAAATTAGCGCATCAAAGCCACAAAGCAGCGCTTCGGAGAAATAGGATAACGCATGCAAACGGAACAGTAGCGCATCCACTGAATATTGTAGCGCATACAGTTTGTTCTGTAGCGCATCAACAACAAAACCAACAAAAAAAGATTGTGTAAACGAACAAATAATTTTAGACTTGTGGAAGTCCCCCAAAACAAACTAACCGATTTCTTTTGCAGGATTTTTAACAAATTTCTTGCAGAAAAAGCGACGAGATTTGTTTTACAAGCAAAACGTTTTTCCTTTCGTTGACCTCGAAAATCAAAATTTGCTTTGTTGACGATCTATTTTCCATAGATTAAATAATCATTGCTATAAAGGGTTAAAAAGAACACCATGCTGATTGGAGCAACATCTCCAAATAGAGGTTAGCAAACCATTGTCTTGAAGGCTAAAAAGAACAACTTATCTGCTGTGTATCGAAAGTGGAAGGTATATGCTCTCCCCTTAACTGGGTGACCAAAAAGCCAAACCACTCTTATGCTTTCTTTTATTCAAGCAATAAATCCTTTAGCAGGCCTGCCTTCCCGAGGAGTTGCACTCAACTCTTAAAGCCGTTTATGGCCGGTGTGAAGGGAACGACCTAAGTGGGGAACGACTTTGACGCCAAGAATTCCAACCCACTATAATCAAATGTGGAAAGTGACGAAAGTCCTTTTCAACGGTTGCGCGCAGCGATTAGCCTTCCCCCAGTATCCTTGAGATACGTAAAGCCTTTGTTCTAAAGGTTGGGAAGCCTCCTGAGGGAGTTTATCACTGACGGCCGAACAGGAAGCCTGATTAAGAACCTTAGCATTAGAAACTTTGAGCTGAGTCAGTATCCAAACATTTGTAACATCATAGTGCAAGGGTGGGGAAGAATCCGCCCACAAGATTACTCACCATATATCTCCCAAGATAACTACTCAACTGTGAAGCAATTCACTTTGGGTTAACTTCTGGCAAAAGGCAAAAAAACGGGCGCCCTCTAGGGGGTGACACGGCTGTTTGAGCTGACGGAGTATCGAGACTAGTGAGCTATGATGTTGCTTATGACCCTTGAATAAAGAGTCTTTCTGAAGTGTTTATCTTGTATCCAACCTGTTAAAACATTGGGGATTCGAAAACATCCTCGACAGAACATACACTTTATGTTAGATTAAGTAAAATGATTATACTTTGTATGCCGTGTTTACATTTTGTATTTTAGAAAATCATCCATCCTACTTGATAAAACTCTCAACAAAATCAAAAACATCATAAAAGCACCAAGAGGAAAAATCAAGGCAGTCTAGCGCGTGAGAACAACATATTAGCGCGTCAAACAGTTATTTTAGCGCATCTGAAGAACAAACTAGCGCGTTAAAGTCACAGTGTAGCGCGTCATTCTCAGAAAAACCTCAACAAATTTCAGAAAAGTCTGTTTTAGCGCGTATAACAAACATTTTAGCGCGTTGAAACTCTGTTTTAGCGCATCCACTAAACCAGTTAGCGCGTTAAAATCACAGTGTAGCGCGTCAATTTCAAAAAAAAACTTCACAACAAAATTCAAAGAAATCTGTTTTAGCGCGTATAACAAACATTTTAGCGCGTTGAATCTCTTCTTTAGCGCATCAACAAAACTAGTTAGCGCGTTAAAGTCACAGTGTAGCGCGTCAATTCTCAGGAAAACTTCACAGCAAAATTCAGAAAAGTCTGTTTTAGCGCGTATAACAAACATTTTAGCGCGTTGAAACTCTGCTTTAGCGCATTAGCCAAACCAGTTAGCGCTTCAAAGTCACAGTCTAGCGCATAATTCTCAGAAAAATCTCACAACAAATTTCAAAAAAAGTCTGTTTTAGCGCGTGTAACAAGCAGCTTAGCGCGTGGAATCTCTGTTTTAGCGCATTAATCAAACCAGGTAGCGCGTAGAAAATACAGCTTAGCGCGTACATATTTCACAGTCAACCAAACAAAATTTTTCAGAATCAATTGTTTAGCGCGTAACCAGGGGCAGAGTAGCGCATAGGTAACTATTCTTAGCGCATTGAAGTAATTTGCTAGCGCATAGAACAACTGTTTTAGCGCGTGAGAAAAAGGAGAAAAACAGAGAGTTGGAAAAACCAAAATTTTTGAAAATCTCAAAAATATTTCAAACACAGTTTTCCATCAAAACACGTTTTTTATCAAACCAGAGTGACAAAAACAAGCCATAAAACTATTTTTCAAGTCAAATTTGCGTCAAACAAGGTTGTCCAAATCTGAAAACGAATCAAGCATTAGAGGACGTCTTTTCTATCATAATCCGGAAACTTGTCATCATCAGTGTCAATTCAATCCTTTAAATATCTTACGGATCTCATCTCAAAAACACTTGTCTAGAAATTTTCCAAATTTGTCAAATTCAGTTTCCCGATCGGGAAACTCTTATCCATATCATTTGGCGCGCTTTATCCTGAAGGGACAGCTAAACCTTCGCTCTGATAAAGTAAGAGTTGAAATTTTCAAAACAAGAATCAACTGAGTCCAAATCAATCAAAGGAAATCATTGATCACTCATGCATGACTAATCGCCTTATTCTGAGAAAGAAGAACCTCTATCGCAACATCACGTTAAAGAAATAGCAACCAAGCTTTTCCAAATTCATCAAGAGAAATAAATTTTTATACATCAATCGTCAACTCTTCAAATCCCATCGGGTATTTCTTTATCACGTCAAACGTTATATCCAAAACAAATCCAGCGAATTTGACAAAGAACCCCTGAAAACAAGAGCATACTGTCAAAAGTCTGCTTTTAATCAAAAGATAAACCGCGGAGGAAAAATCAATCCAGCATTTCTGCTCGACGAGTGCATCACATATAACACACCTAGACCAGAACCACCAACGCCAGAGCAAAACATCAACGAGGACTTTGTTCCTTTCATCACTGAAAGTTTCTATTGAAATGCCTGTCACTCGTTCTCAACGAAACAAACAAAGCGAGACACCCGCGGAATCAAGTATGAATCGCAGGTTATCAAATCCTTTTGAAGTTCCATCTTCAGAAGATCCTGAAATTACTGATGCAATCCTTCAGGAATGCCAAGAAAATCCTTCATTCCAAAAACTCATTGAAAAACTCATGGAAAATGACAAAGAAAAATATCTGCTTATGCTTACAAGCAAAGGTGTCAAAATTCCTGAAGATTTCGACGCAAATGTCTTTCAAACAGGATCTCAACAATACACATACCAAGAACAACAAAGGGAAGAAGAGACTCGCATACCTGAACAACGTATTCCAGAACAACATATACCAGAAATGCGAGTACCTATGTTCGAAACCCCCGAACAACACATACCATTTGCTACACCTTTTCAAATGAGAACAAATCCAAGGGAGGAACTCTTCCCTCGACAAGATAATGCGCCTTTGGTTGCTCTTACTCAACAGATGCAAATGTTGCAAAGACAAATGCATGATATGCAACAAGGGACAACCGTGCGGTATTCTATAAACGAAATCTGTCCTTATCCATTTGACAGAAGCTTAAACATGATACCTTTTCCTCCAAACTCAGACATTCCTAAATTTGATAAATATGATGGGAAAGGTGATCCTCGAGATCATGTTCGAGAATTTTGTACTATGAGTCTTGAATTTGCTCATAATGACACGTATCTGATGAGGTTATTCCCAAGAAGCCTGGGAGGACAAACAATGGAATGGTTATCCAAGATTACACCACCTGTTAGATCATTTGACGAATTAGTCAACAAATTCATCACCCATTATTCTTACAACATCCAACATGCCATAACCATGTTAGATATCTGCAACACCAAACAAAAGAACAATGAAACATTCATGTTATTCCTTCAACGTTGGCGACACATGGTATCAAGATATCCTCGCGATATTCCTGAAAGAGAGAAAATGGAAATCTTCATTGATAACTTGAATGGGGAAATGAGTTACAGACTCAAACTTCAATGCATCCCATCTTTTGACAAGTTAATTGAAAATGGCATCCAAGTAGAGGAAGCTTGTGTCAAAAAGGGAACACTCAAATTCTACAAAGAAGGAACGAACTCATCAAACTACAATAACCAAAACAATACCAACCTAGACAAAACTCGATTTTGGACTCGAAACAAAAACGACAGCAACAATGAATCCTATGATTCTAAATCTAAACAGCCAGTGCTTGCTTTATCAGGAAATACTCAGAATACGAAAAATCCTAAAAATGCTACTCCCAATACACCCAACAATACTCAAGGACAACTCAACACCAACAATGCCAACGATAATCAAAACAAAAATCTAAATCCAGGGCCTAACAACAATTCACGCAACAACACCAACAATTTCCATAAGCGTATTTTCACACCATTGGGCCAATCATTAGAGTCCGCATTTAGAGAGCTGTTAGCAAACAAGGTTCTTTCTTTACCTCCAATCAACAATTATGAACCCCCGATCAAACCACCTTGGTGGAATGATTCCCATTATTGTGATTTTCATCGAAACAAAGGTCATAGAACAAATGAGTGCATGAGATTGAAACACATAATCCAAGACATGATTGATCGAGGGGACTTAACAGTGGATGGTCTCAAAACAAATAATGATCACGAAGCCTTCAAAGATCCTTTACCAAATTATAAAGATGGAGCATCAACTTCAAACGATACCCGCGGAGCTCGTATTAATCACATCTACAACAACACAATCAATCACATATCAGCTGAAGACCATCAAGTCAATGTTATAACCATTCGAGATAAACGTGATCATGAATCTGTCAATGTAACAACCCAAACCCAGAAATATGTCTTAAAGGGACATACTGCACCTCCAACCACCACACCCAAAATCCAATACGACTTAGTTACTCAACTGCGAAAAACTTCGGCTCAGATATCTATCCTGGAATTGTTAAAACTATCTCCCAGACACAAAGACATATTAGAGCAAGCGCTCTTAGAAACAAATGTACCTCAAAATCTGGATACAGACAAATTCCAAGCTATGGTGGCCCACATGACAGAGTCTCATAACCTCACTTTCTCAGAGCATGATAATACTTCATTGAGTCATCCGCATAATACTCCTCTACATATTGAAGTCATTGTTTGCAAACACCGTGTCAAAAGAGTCTTAATAGATGGAGGAGCCGGACTTAATATATGTACTTTAAAGCTTATCCGTGCACTAGGTTTCTCAGAAGAATCTATTGATCCTTGTAAAAAGATTACCATAAAAGCATATGATGATGAGGAACGGTCCTCTAAAGGAACAGTGATATTACCTATTCAGGTAGGCCCCGTGCAAAAGAATACTATATGTCAAGTTTTAGATATTGATCTCACTTATAATATCTTACTAGGCCGACCCTGGATACATGAAATGCAAGCAGTACCTTCTACATACCACCAGTGTGTCAAATTTCCTTATGATGGACAGGAAATCTCCATATCAGCTGATCACAATCCATTTCAACATTGCAATACAATGGGGGTAGCCCAAGACAGTTTGGTTCCTTATAACAGAGAAAAGCAACAGTCTTCGACACCTGATCTACCACTAACAAACTCCAACCCCTTATGGGGAGATTTCAAACAGAAAATGCAAATCAAAGACCAAGGCATGGGCGAATACTCCATGGAGCCTTTGTGTTTAACCAAATTGCCAACATCACCTAGATCACATGGTTTACCTACTCTATCGATACATCAGGCAACTCAGACCATAACTAAATTTAATGGTACCTTCATCCAATTAGGGACTCTAGCACATGAATCAGAAGATAAAGATGTTCTTAACTGGTTATACAAAGATGAAGAAGAAGCTAATAGAGCGGCCGCTCTAGACATTGTTCTACCAACACACTTATATGGAAAAGGCTACCTGATCATGAAACAAATGGGATATGGCGGTAAAGGACCTATTGGGAAACACCAAGAAGGAGTCACTGAACCTATAGATCTTCCTTCACAACCTAGTAGAAATAAGGCAGGATTAGGTTCTAAATTCACTTTCCTATTAAAAAGGCCGCCACATACAAATACAAAACCTCAATGGAAAGAAAAGAAGAAATACAAGGAAGAATCATGGCAGGAAGCTCTCTTTGAATCAGCAGAAACAATCCGTAAAGCAAGAGAACGTCAAGATCAGAAGATACATCAGGGAAAGCTTCTGAATCATAAGAAGGCCATATCTACAGCAGTGGTTCATATTCACACACCAGTGGCTCAAGAACCAATCCTATCATCACAAGCACCCATCATTCCTCCCCGAGGAAGCACAATATATGAACAAATCCAGAATGTAGAAGATGGATCAGATACAGAATCCACACAAAATGTCAAAATAGTATCTATCATCAAGGATTTATTTTCGCCATACAACATACCTGTCTACAACACAGATAGAATTTGGGATGATGCCTATGAGACCGATTCAAATGAATATGAATGGGGTACCTGCTCCGACGCTGCTACAAATATCCCTGATGATACTGATTTCATATCCATTTCTCAAGAAGAACATAACGCAGAAGATAGATCTCTTGAATTTGGTCCACAACATATCTATGATGTTCAGGAAAGCGAACAGAAATATTACGAACAAGTCTATGTAGAAGATGATACCATCGAAGACCTCGATGAAACCCTAAATTTCTTTAAAAACAAGACCCATCACGATGATAACTCTATTCTAACACTCACAGCAGCTGAACTTGACCCACCCAATGATTCCTTACCACTTGTCTTCCCTGATCTCATCGACTGGACTGAACCTGAGACTCATGATATCCCAATTTTTCCAGATGATGAATCTATTATTCACTACCTATGTACCGTAAATCCCGAAACAGGCTCTACCAGTGAATCGCATAACGACGTCTGTTCTTCAGAGAGTGCCAAGTCTCTCAGTCGCAAAAATGAATCAAATAATGAATCTAAGGCTGAAAACCAGTCAATGGCAGCAATGGATCCCAAAAAAGTAAAAATAAAGGACGCATCTGAGGGTGAAAACCTTTATAAAGCACCTAATGATGGGAGACTTGACACTCTTCCTGAACATTTTCATGAACGATCACCCATATTGATTGAGCCCACTCAATCAATCAACATTGGTACCACTGAAGCAGTCAGAAACATTTACCTTACAGAATCTCTGACCGAAGAGGAAAGATTGGCATTCATCATCTTCTTTAAAGGACAGCAAATTAACTTTGCCTGGTCATATGCTGATATGCCTGGAGTGGACCCACACCTAATCATGCATCACTTGTCCATCTCTGCAGGGGTCAAGCCAGTCAAGCAGAAACTACGAAAGATGAATCCACAGATAGCACTCATGGTCAAAACAGAATTAAAGAAATTATTAGATGTCGGATTCATCCGACCTATTGACTATGCAGAATGGATTTCTAACATTGTTCCAGTCTCAAAACCAGATGGTAGTATCAGAATATGCACCGACTTCAGAGATGTCAATAAAGCTTGCCCAAAGGATGACTTTCCTTTACCAAGTATTGATATAATTGTAGATCTCACAGCAGGCCATGCAATGCTCTCATTAATGGACGGTTTCTCAGGCTATAATCAAATCAAAATAGCTCCTGAAGATCAAGACAAAACAGCATTCACCTGTCCTTGGGGAACATACTATTGGAATGTAATGCCTTTTGGCTTAAAGAATGCCGGAGCCACTTACCAAAGAGCAATGACAACCATATTCCATGATATGATGCACACATTTATGGAAGACTATGTGGATGATTTACTAGCCAAATCTTTCACCAGAGCTGAACATCTTGGCATCCTAACAAAGATCTTTGATCGATTGCAGAAATTCAAAGTCCGACTCAACCCTAAAAAGTGTGTCTTCGGGGTTACATCAGGCAAGTTACTAGGTTACATCGTCTCAGCTAAAGGTATTGAAGTGGATCCAGCAAAGGTACAAGCCATCATGGATATGCCACCACCGAAGAATATCAGTCAACTTCGATCTCTCCAAGGACGACTTCAATCAATAGACGATTCATCGCTCAATTAGCAGATAAAAGTCTGCCATTTAACCACTTGTTACACAAAAATGTGCCATTCAAATGGGAAACTAAATGTGCAGAATCCTTTTACCAAATCAAACAGTACCTGATGAATCCACCAGTTCTAGTACCACCAATTGCAGGAAAGCCTCTTATATTGTATATATCAACGACAGATGTTTCACTGGGGGCATTATTGGCACAAGAAGATCAACAAGGAAAAGAACACGCCATATATTACATCAGTAGAACATTGAATGGATATGAGCTCAATTATACATTCATTGAAAAGGCTTGCTTAACAGTTGTTTTTGCATCTCAAAAGTTCCGACATTATATGCTAGCACACACTATCAAGCTAGTAGCCAAAATTGATCCTCTCAAATATTTACTCAGCAAGGCAGCTCTCACAGGTCGATTAGCTAAATGGGTTATGATTCTCAGTGAATTTGACATCCACTACACAGAAAGACGCGCCATCAAGGGACAAGCAATTGCAGATCAGCTGGCTGACGCACCGCTACCAGGAAAACAAATCATGGACATTGAATTTCCAAACGGAGACGTTTTTGCTCTTTCCTCCAAACAATGGATCCTATACTTTGATGGATCCTATACCCAACATGGTTCAGGGGCCGGCATTCTATTCATCACCCCTGAAGGACACACTATGCCAAGATCATACAGGCTTATGTTTCCATGTACAAATAATATGGCTGAATATGAAGCATTGGTCATAGGCATCAAAATGGCCGTCGAATGGAAGATCACAGAATTAAAAGTCTATGGAGACTCACAATTGGTCATCAATCAAATCAACAACAACTATCAGACAAAGGATGATAAGCTACTACCCTATAAACGGATGGTGGATGATTTCAAACAATATTTTGTGCACATCACTTTTGAGCAAATACCAAGGTTAAATAACAAAGCAGCCGATGCAATGGCTACGATCGCTTCATTACTACAAATTCCAGAACAACAGAGTCGTTATGAGTTCCTGGTAGAGCAACTGTTCTCTCCCGCCTATGACCATTCTGAATCTCATGTTATATATGCCTTAACTGGTTCAGATTCTCCGTTATATGGACCAATATATGACTACCTCAAGCATAATATATTACCCACTGACCAATCCCGCAACCAAAAACGTAACTTTATCCGACAAGCTGCCCGCTACACCCTTACCGCTGATACCTTATATCGTCGAGGTCTAGATGGTACTCTTCTTCGTTGTCTTGATCGTAATGATTCTGATTCAGCTTTACACGAGCTTCACGAAGGTATTTGTGGTACACATTCGAGTGGCACTACTCTTGCTAAAAAGCTTCTACGAATGGGATACTACTGGCCTACCATGGAAAAAGACTCATATCATTTCGCCAAGAAATGTCCTAAATGCCAAATCCATGGCAATCTGATACATGCACCAGCACAGGAACTGCAACCATTTACCACATCCTGGCCCTTTTGTCAGTGGGGATTAGATCTGGTAGGCAAAATACATCCTTCATCTTCAAATGGCCACAAGTTCATTATAACTGCCACAGAATACTTTACCAAATGGATTGAAGCAGTTCCCATGACCACAGTGACTGGGAAACAAATTGCTTCTTTTATCTTAAATTATCTGATCTGCAGATATGGTATTCCAAGTTCAATTGTCACAGATAATGGACGACCTTTCAAAAACCAAGATGTGCAGGAACTATGTGAAAAATTCAAAATCCAGCATCGATTTTCTACACCATACTATCCACAAGGAAATGGTCAGGCAGAAGCATCTAACAAAACGATCCTAAAAATCCTTAAGAAAACAGTGAATGATGCAGGCAAAGATTGGCATATACAATTCAATCCAGCTCTTTGGGCCTACAGGACTAGCATCCGCACACCTACAGGGGCAACACCATATTCCTTGGTATATGGATCAGAAGCTATTTTACCCTTGGAGGTCAAAATTCCATCTCTTAGAGTCTCTTTGAAAGGTTTGATTCCAGATGAAGAGTATCGGGTCAATCAATTGCAGGAATTGGAATTATTAGAAGAAAGACGCCAACATGCTTATACTCATCTCAAAGCATATCAGCAACGCATATGCCGGAGCTACAATCATAAGGTCATTCCTCGTAACTTCAAGGTTGGTGATCTAGTCCTAAAAGAAAATCCCAGAAACCAGCATGATAGAGAAAAGAAAGGGAAATTTGAACCTAACTGGTTGGGTCCCTATGTCATCATTTCAGTCTATGGATCAGGTGCTTATCAGCTAACAAATTCTGAAGGAGATGTGCTTGATGATCCAACTAATAGCATTCATCTAAAAAAGTACTATACTTAAAGTAGCCTAGTGCACGGAAAACGCCAAAACAAACAAAAAATACACAACTCCAGAAAAGGTCAAAATACAAAGTACAATAAAAACAAATGGTGAAAACCTGGTAAACAGGCGCCTTTGTGAAAGGCCGGTTCCTTTCTCTATATCAATGCCATTTTATCCATCAAAACACTCTCGGCCATCGCCCGACACTTAGCATATATCTCTCCAGGACATACTTAGCGTAGTCACTATCCTGGGTTATTCATCTACCACATTTTCCCATGGCTTGGAAATCACTGTACATACTCATATCCAGCAGAAACGCTCATCTAGGGACATTAGACTGTTCAAAAACTTACAAACATTCAAGACATACCAACTATTGCAACACTCAGACATATGACATTCAACAAACACAACTACACTACATCACAAACAACCAAACACGAACAATACACCAGAAACTTAAGGATGGATGATATTTTGAAGTACTCAATGTTGCATTATCGTATTAAGGTCTTGATTATTTTGCATTTTGAACTTTTTAATAAATTGGAATCTTTTCCTTATCTCATCAAAAGCTTCACAGCCAGAGATCATGGGAAACTTCCAACATTTTCTTAGTCTTCTGTTTGGGAGGCGATCACTTGTATTGTGTGAATATTTGCCTCGAGACGTGATTCATATCACTGAAGGCTTGATCCCATTTCACGCATTATAAATGATCTACTCTTGTCTGTTTACGCAATACGCACTCAGGTCGTCCTGGTTCAAATATACCTTGGCGCTTGTGCTATCTTGCAAAATTAAAAATCATGTAAATTTTACTCAGGTCATTATGGTTCAATTATACCATTATGCTTGTATAAATTTTCAACATATCCTAAACAAATCAATGCTCAATGATGATATTTACAAAGAAAGCAAATTAATGGTTATATCGGATGGCAAATACAGAATGAGAGATGATCCAAACACAATTAGTTGCATATCATTTTACAATTAGTTGCATATCATTTTACAATTAGTTGCATCTCATTATTATCTCTTCTATCATTATTACATCATTACACATCATCTTACATAAAGCCGCATATTAACATCATACATCTCATTTTCAAGATACATCTCATAACACACAAAAACATACATATGTATATCATACATTACATCATGTACATAAGCATTACATCATCATGTAAAAAAGGAAGCAGCACACATAAAACATACATCTATAAACACATCACATCGGTCAAAAATGGTGCTCTATATATATATCCCTCAAAAATGATCAAAATCTACAAAATGTGTCACAACTGTGTCCAGTACAAAGAATACACTGCTCAAAATACAATAGAGACCATGTCTCTCAAGTATGACTATCCCCTGATGGAGATGGTCTAGCCCCTGAGGCACCTGCTCCCGGATCAGCAGGAGGGTCCTGTCCCGCTGGCCCTGTCACTCCACGGCTCTCCGATCGTGTCCTGGCAGTTCGAGATCGACTCGATCTCGACTGCGCAAATCTCTCTACACGCCGCTCTCTGGGAACCGCCTCCTCATAGTGCTGCCTGTAATATGCAGCCTCCTGCACACTCCGTGTCAGCTCTCTCAGGGTGTCTCTCAAGGGACCACCCGCCGCAGCTCTCTGAACGGTTGCCAAGGCCTCCTCTGCTCGCCCCCGCCGCTCCATCTCGGTATCTCTCTCAGTGATCAACTGAGAGATCTTCCTCTGATACGTCAAAATCTGTGCCTGCAGCTGCTGCACAGTGATCTGAAGCGTCCGGATCTGGGCGTCCTCTATGTGTCCTGGCACTCGAACCCGTAACGGTACCTGTGCTGGCGCCACTCCCCCCACTCGGCCTATCCTGGGTACGGGAGGTGGAAGAATATCTATCCTCCTCCTCTGTACTGGCCTCCCCACCTCCTCCTCTCCTCCTACTGCCGCTAGTACCTCTGTGACTCTGCCCTCTCTCCCGGCTCCAATAGCCAATCCTCCCCTCCCTCTCTCAATCCGACCCTGTCGCACCGCCCTCTGCACACCTCTCCCTCTCCTCCTCCCTCCATCACCCCCATCATCCCCATCATCCCCCTCATCTCCCCCGTCTCCCTCCTCTCCATCTGAATCAAAAACTGGTCTCATCTCCTCTGGATCTGAGATCCTAGCCACAGCCCGAGCAGCAAATAAACGAGCGAACTCGTCAGTCATACCAGCATCCTGTATCTCTGGGGCATAGTCCCAGATCTGCCCAGCCAAACCAGTAAACTCCTCAATAACAACGGCACTGTCAATGGTCGGCCCCCAATCGGCCACATCCTGTTGCCGCCGTGCATATAAGCACGTCCCCTATGGAACACCCTGCTGCCTCCCGAACTGCCTCAAAACTCGGGTAACCAAAAACCGCTCAATAACGAACGGGGTCCTCCCAATCAAATGCCTCGTCATAAACACAAAAGGCATCTCTATACCATCCTCGGCCCATACCTCGCAGCCTGTGTACGGTCTCCAGATGACCGTATCTATGTCATCAAAAACCCTCCTCCAGTGCTCTAGTTTGCCCAGCTTACGCTGGACAACTAGGCCTCTATAACCATAAGCATAAGCCGCCCCTACGGGCCTATCCCTGTCTGCCAGTGGCCTCGCTGCTGGAATGTGCTCCCAGCACCATACCTGTAAGAGTGTCACCCCTGCTGATAAACTGCCATAACCAAGGTATACTACCTCGTGCAGGCTCCTGTAAAGGTGGGCCAGCATCGCTGACCCCCATGCAAATCTCCGGCCCTGTGTGACCATCTGCTCCAGAACCAGCCCCCATCCCACTGAAAATCCCTTTGACCTGCGATCAGGACAAAGGAATCCTCCAATAAATCCTGCCAATACAGATGGCAGCGGTGCATAATCAAGATCCAGGAACTCCTGCCACGGGATCTCATACCCGCAGACACTCTCATCATGAAAAATCTGGCGCAGTGCCTCTGTGCCGCCCTCCTCTGTCTGCTCATAGGGTAGTATAGCTCCTACCACAGGAATACGCAGGATGCGATAGCAGTCCTCTGGTGTCACGGTCATCTCCCCAGTGGCAAAATGGAAGGTGTTCGTGTCACTATGCCACCTCTCTGCCAGTGCTGTCAAGAGTCCCCGGTTCACAGTGAACCGAGGCATATCCAAAAGTGAGGTCAATCCACACCTCTCAATAATATCTAAGTCTGCCTGTGACAGACACGGTATCAGTGTCCATGGTCTCGGGAATCTCTCCCTTGACTGCACGATCCCCAATCGCTCCTGTCAACAAACAAAACATATCCAATATCAGATTCCACATCAATAAAAAGATATCAAAATACAACTCACATCAAATACATGAAACAAATTTGCTCATCTACATCAAGTTCAAAAACCTATCATTTCATATCAACTTGTAAAACAACTCAAGTTCTCAAAAACCATATCAAAACTTGTAAAACAACTCAAGTACCACAATCACAAACTTATAAAACAACTCAAGTTTCCCACCCATATCAAAACTTGTAAAACAACTCAAGTTTCCAACCCATACCGGCTTGTAAAACAACTCAGGCTTTCATATGCATTTTGAACTTAAAACAGATAACACAAAATAAATCATGTTCTGATCCCCACAAATAGCTTGATATCTATACATAACTTGGAAACATTCACATCAAAACAAGTTATACAAAATACTCATATTGGATACATGCATCAAAAACACGACAGACACGCAAAAATACCACATTTTAGATCAACCACAACGCAACTTTTCCCTGGATGCGCTAAAACAGACATGAAATGCGCTAAAAAGACCTACGCGCTAGGCTGTTTGTCCTACGCGCTAACCTATCTCTCTTATGCGCTAGATTCAATCCATGCGCTATCCTTTTCTACTGGTGCGCTATCCAATTTATCCTATGCGCTAGACTCTGTTCACGCGCTATTTTTTTCCTCCATTGCGCTACCTAAACTAACCTATGCGCTAGAATATTTCTACGCGCTAACCTGTCTTCTCTAAGCGCTCTCCTTTTCATCCTATGCGCTAGACTAGTTCTACGCGCTAAATCCCTCTGCCTAAGCGCTACCTTTCCAGCCCTATGCGCTAGGTTATGCCTACGCGCTAAACCTCCTGTTTGATGCGAACTTCTATGCTTCCTATGCGCTAGGTTAGACCTACGCGCTATCCTGTTCTTCTAACGCGCTATTATACACATTACCTGCGCTATTCTACATAGACGCGCTAACCTAAACGAGCTATGCGCTATCACAATCATTTCGGACGCAGCAATTAAAATGGCTTCTATGCGCTACTTCACATTGCGTATGCGCTAATACGCGCCTTAGACGCGCTAAAACGGTAAGTCCGAACTTTAAAATTCAAAAAACAGCTAAAAACGACAAAATAAAAAATCAAAAGGGGGTCAAAAACGTTGACTTACTGGTGGTCCATACGCTGCAGGTCTCCGATATCTCCGAACGCGCTCGAAACGGTGTCTGTGGTAAGGAATCGGCATTTTCTCTCCAGAGCAAATTCTCTTCTCTTCAAAGTCCACAAACACAAATGAATTCAAATCAAACCTTTTTCCCATTTTATAGGAGAAAAATGAAATTAGGGTTACCTAACTGGGCCTGTAATATGGTCGCGGTCTCCCCTATACTAAAACATTTTTAATTTTTCGGGAGATGAATCAATTTACACACTAACTACACGCATGAAATCTTACACATCATACGAACGACATCAATTTAAATCAGAAATTTTCCAACCAAAAAAAATATATTGATTCATCTCCCGAGGGGGCATCACATCACATCGAATCTGGAGCATCGCATCACATCGCATCAAATCTTGGGCACGACTGGCAAATCAAAAGAGCGACACAAAAATTGCATTTGATCATAAAAACACAAAAACACATCATTTTCTTTGAATTAACATGTGCACACACGTCACTTCAAAGAGGGGCAAAATGTAGACGTATAAAAATGACCACATTCCTAAATGAATATTTTATGTTCATTTTTCTATTTGATTAAATCCAATTAAATTATCCACATTCTTCTATTTTATTAAATAAATTATTCAATTTATTTAAATAAAATTCACTATACCATTTAATGAATAAATCATTTTATTCAATTAAATCCCCCTAGCCACTTTTAATTAAATTTAAATTTAATTAAATAGTTATCCTAAATTGAATAAATCAAATTTATTTAATTACAACCAAATTGAATGAAAATCAATTAATTCAATTAAATCCTATTATCCCCTCATCCACTTGCAAAATCCCAAACCCCTTCCTAACCCCTTCTAGAATCTTCTAATCGATTCTAATTAACCTAACCCTCCTCTAAACTTTGTCACATCCCTAAGCAAAGGGAGGTCACTTCTCAAATGGCCCAAAGTCTTGGATAACCATTGAAGGTTTTCAACCTTCAACCACTAAAACCCTAAAGTCTTTGAAAACCATTGAAGGCTTCCAACCTTCAACCACTTAATCCACAAAGTCTCCAATAACCATTAATGGTTATTTCAAACCCTCCCACATGGTTAAAACATTTGTTTTGACTCAACCTCTATCCAACCCAAGGGTCTCATCAGGTTATTAATGCTTTGACCATGATTATCTCTTAATCATTTGCACAAAGGTTTATCCTTGGATTAGATCCTAATTCAGTGGGTAAACCTAACTTAGACTTGACCCTTAGCCTTTAGATAACCATGAGGTCTCCTCAGGCCTTTAATGCCTCCAACCTCTTCTTTCAACCCAATCTGGTGTGGACATTTGTCACTATTTCATTGGTGTCAATTGTGCACATGGATCCCCAACTTTCAAACCTGGCCCTTGATTGAAACTTTCAATCCTGACCATCCATTTCCCTGTTTGTGCTATAAATAGAGCTCTCATTCCTCCATTCTAAGCAATCATCTTTCAAATTTGTAGCATTATACTTATGCTCAAATACTTTCAAGCTTTTCATCATCTTTATGCTCATCATTTAGCCTCTCTTTAGATCAGGATTAATCATGAATATGCATGTTTAGAATAAGTTCATTATCATTTTAGTTCAATTACAGATTAAGTATATTATGCTAGGATAAATCTTCATACTAATCTCATCATCTTACCATTTAGTTTGTTGCATTTCTAGCATCTCATCTAGCTTATAACACATCTCATACTAAGATCAGTTAAAAATCTCTCTCGTTCTCATATTTGCCATCCCTAAACCATTTTGCTCAATAATCTGAGAGCAAAACATTGGTTTGAGGGACATTGTGAGATAGAGAACCATGGGACCCTCCTTGGGAAGCTCAGTAACGCATCGTTACTCCATAGCTTGCATCAAGAAGTCCTGTGTGTGTGTGTGGATTGATATTTATCGTAATTTTCACATTTTAAATTTTATTAATCCATTTTTCCCACATACAATCTGATCTACAGATATGGTATTCCAAGTTCAATCATCACAGATAATGGTCGGCCTTTCAAAAATCAAGATGTCCAAGAACTATGTGAAAAATTCAAAATCCAACATAGGTTCTCTACACCATACTACCCACAGGGAAATGGTCAAGCGGAAGCATCTAACAAAACAATACTGAAAATCCTCAAGACAACAATGAATGATGCAAGCTAAGATTGGCACGTACAACTCAATCCAGCACTTTGGGCATACAGGACCAGCATCCGCACACCTACAGGAGCAACACCATACTCATTGGTATATGGATCAGAAGCCATTTTACCCCTGGAAGTAGAAATCTCATCTCTCAGAGTCTCTTTGAAAGGCTTAATCCCAGATGAAGAGTATCAAGTTAACCGACTGCAAGAACTTCAACTATTGGATGAAAGAACTCAGCATTCTTATACTCATCTCAAAGGATATCAACAACGCATGTGCAGGAGCTACAATCATAAGGTCATCCCTCGCAACTTCAAGGTTGGTGACCTAGTCCTCAAAGAAAATCCAAGAAATCAGCAAGATTGAGAAAAGAAAGGGAAATTTGAACCTAACTGGTTGGGTCCCTATGTTATCATATCAGTCTATGGATCAGGTGCCTATCAGCTAACAACTTCAGAAGGAGATGTGCTCGACGAACCAACTAACAGCATCCATCTAAAGAAGTACTACACTTAAGTAACCTAGTGCAGGAAAAAGCAAAAAACAAGCAAAAAAATCAAAAAATCCAGAAAAAGCAAAAACATAAAGTACAATAAAAACAAATGGTGAAAACCTGGTAAACAGACGCTCTTGTGAAAGAATGGCTCCTCTATCTATCTCCATACCATTTTATCCATCAAAACACTATCGGCCATCGCCTGACACTTAGCACATATCCATTCAGGACATACTTAGCATAGTCACTATCCTGGTTTATCCATATATATCATCTTACCACCAATCCACCATGGCTTGGAAACCACTGTGCATATTCACATCAAGAGGCACACTCAGCTAGGGGCATTCCAATCGTCTAAATATTGTAAACATTCAAGACATCAAGGCTATTTGCAAAACTCAAAAGCATGACATCCAACAAACCAAAACTACACTTCATCACAAAACAAAACAAAACAATTCACAAAAATACCAAGGATGGATGCTTTTTTGAAGTACTGGATGTTGCATTACAACATAAAATCTTGACTAGTTTTGCATTTTGAACTTTTTCGATTATTGGATTCTCTTCCTTGTCCCACTAAATGTTTCACAGCTAGAGATCATGAGGAACTTCCAATATTTTCTTAGTCTTCTATCTAGGAGGCGATCACTTGTATTGTGTGAATACTTGCCTCAAGACGTGATACATCGCATATCACTGAAGGCCTGATTCCACTTCACGCATACAAATGATCTAATCTTGTCTGTTTATGCAATACGCACTCAGGTCATCCTGGTTCAATTATACCTTGACGCTTGTGCTATCTTGCAAAATCAAATATCATGTAAATTTTTCTTAGGTCATTATGGTTCAATTATACCATTATGCTTGTATAAATTTTCAACATATCCTAAACAAATCAATGCTCAATGATGATATCTACAAAGAAAGCAAACAACATATGGCTATATCGGATGGCAAATCCAGAATGAGGATGCTACCAAAAACATAGTTGCATTCATTTTACACTTAGTTGCATATCATTTTACAATTAGTTGCATATCATTTTAACATGTTTGCATATCATTTTACATTTAGTTTCATATCAAATCATACATCTCATAGCACATAAAAGCATATATCCTGCATCATGCATTATATCATATATTTAAGCATTGCATCATCATCACATAAACAAAATAACCCCCATAACATACATCCATATTAACACACCAGATGATCAACGAAAATGGTGCCGTATATATATCTCAAAAATGATCAAAATGTACAAAATCTGTCATATCTATGCCCAGTACAAAGAATACAATGAGCAAAAATACAACAGAGACCCTGTCTCTCAAGTATGACTATCCCCAGACGGAGATGGTCTGGCTCCAGATGTACCCACCCCTGGATCTCTAGGAGGGTCCTGTCTCGATGGCCCTGTGACACCTCGGCTCTCAGACCGCAACCCAATATCTTGAGATTGACTAGATCTTGACTGTGCAAAGCTCTGTACTCGACGATCCTTGGGTACCGCTGCCTCATAGTACCACCGGTAGTACTCTACCTCCTGAGCTCTCAATGCTAGCTCTCTTAGGGTGTCTCTCATCGGACCACCCGCCACTGCTCTCTACATGCTGGATACCAGCTCCTCCACTCGCCCCCTCCGCTCTATCTCGGTGTCCCGCTCAGTAGTCAACTGTGCGATCTACCGCTGATATGTCAAAATCTATGCCTGCAACTACTATACAGTCACCTGTAGGGTCCAGATCTGCGCATCCTCAATATGTGTAGAGGCCCGAACTCGTAGTGGTACCTGTGCAGGGGCAACTCCTCCTACTCGGCTTGTCCTCGGTGTTGGAGGTGGGAGCACATCTGTCCTCCTCCTCTACACTGGTCGCCTCGCCTCATCAGTGCCCCCCACTGCCGCTAGCACCTCCCCCGCTCTCCCCTCTCCACCAGCTCCAATCGCCAATCCACCTCTCCCCCTATCTATCACCCCCTGTCTCACCGCTCTCTCCACACCCCTATCTCCTCTTCTCCCTCTACCTCCCCGCCTCCCTCTGGCTCCTCTCCCTCGTCCATCTCCTCCATCCTCTCCATCATCATCATCATCTCCCTCTCCCTCCTCCTCATCGAAATCAAAAGCTGGCCTCATCTCCTCCGGATCCGATATCCTGGCCACTGCTCGCGCAACAAACAATCTGGCAAACTCATCGGTCATGCCCGCGTCCAGAATCTCCGGGGCATAATCCCATATCTACCCTGCCAACCCGACAAACTCCTCCACTGCCACTATGCTATCAATGGTCGGACCCCAATCACCTACATCCTATCGCCGTCGTGCATATAGGCACGCTCCCTATGGAATACCCTGCTGGCGCCCAAACTGTCTCAAAACTTGGGTCACCACAAACCTCTCTATAACAAAAGGGGTCCTCCTGATCAGGTATCTAGTCATGAATACAAAGGGCATCTCTAGCCCGTCCTCCACCCACACCTCACATCCTATATACGGTCGCCAGGTGACCGTATCAATATCATCAAGAACTCTCCTCCAATGCTCTAGTTTGCCCAGCTTGCGCTAGATAACTAGACCCTTGTACCCATAGGCATATGCCGCTCCAACGGGCCTGTCCCTGTCTGCTAGTGGTCTCACCGCTGGAATGTGCTCCCAGCACCATACCTGTAACAATGTCACGTCAGCCGACAAACTACCGTAACCAAGGTATACCACCTCATGTAGGCCCCTGTACAGATGGGCCAGCATAGCTGATCCCCATGAAAACCTCCGGCCCTGTGTGACCATCTCCTCCAAAACCAGCCCCCATCCCACAGAGAATCCCTTTGACCTACGATCAGGACAAAGGAATCCACCAATAAACCCTGCTAGTATAGATGGCAGGGGTGCATAATCCAGGTCTAAAAACTCCTGCCACGGGATCTCATAACCACATACCGTCTCATCATGGAAAATACGGTGCAGTGCCTCTGTACCACCCTCCTCCGACTGCTCATATGGTAGTAGTGCACCTACTACGGGAATCCGCAGGATCCTGTAACAGTCCTCTCGTGTGACTGTCATCTCTCCAGTAGCAAAATGAAAGGTGTTTGTGTCGCTATACCACCTCTCTACCAATGCTGTCAGTAGCCCCCGATTCACAGTGAACCGAGGCATATCCAAAAGAGAGGTCAACCCACATCTCTCAATGATGTCAAGATCAACCTGAGACAATCGCGATATTAATGTCCATGGTCTCAGAAATCTCTCTCGCGACTACACCACACCCAATCGCTCTTGTCAACAAGCAAAACAAATCCAATATCAGTTTCCACATCAAAACAAAGATATCAAAATCAAACTCATATCAACAACATGAAACAATTTGCTCATCTACATCAAGTTCAAAATCCTATCATTTCATATCAACTTGTAAAACAACTCAAGTTCTCAAAGACCATATCAAAACTTGTAAAACAACTCAAGTCTCCACAATCACATAAACTTGTAAAACAACTCAAGTTTCCCACCCATATCAGCTTGTAACACAACTCAAGTTTCCAACCCATATCAGCTTGTAACACAAATCAGGCTTCACACATTGAACTTGAAACAGGATACACAAACAAATCATATTTTGATCAAAACACCACATTGATATCTTTACATAACTTGAAAAATCGCAAATCAAAACAAGTTATATCGACACTCATATTGGACAAATCCATAAAATCATGACAGACAAACACAACAAATTTACAAATCGGCTCGCAAAAATTTTTCCAGATGCGCTAAAACAGACTCCCACTATGCTAAACTTCACCCACACGCTAGGTTGTTTTTCCTACACGCTAATCTATTCACCCTATGCGTTAGACTGACTATACAAGCTAAATCTTTCCCCCCGTGCGCCACCTAACCTACCCTATGCGCTAAACCCTACCCACGCGCTAATCTATACCTCCCGGGCGCTACCTATTTGACCCTATGCGCTAGGTTAACCCTACGCGCTAAATCCCCTTACCTATGCGAACCTCTACAGCTCCTATGCACTAGGTCTACCCTACGCGCTACCTTGCTGACCCTACGCGCTACCCGACATTCTCCATGCGCTATTATGCATCTATGCGCTAACCTATTTTTCCTATGCGCTACCCTATTTTATTTCGGACGCACCCCTAAAAATCAGCTTGATGCGCTACTTAAAACTTCGTATGTGCTAATCTATGACTTTGACGCGCTAAAACGCTAAAACTGAGTTTTAAAAATCAAAAAATGACTAAAAATGACCAAATCAAAAATCAAAAGTGGGTCAAAAACGTTGACTTACTGGTGGTCCATACGCTGCAGGTCTCCGGTACCTCCAAATGCGCTCGAAATGGTGTCTGGAATACGGAATAGGCATTTCCTCTTCAGACCAAATTCTTTTTCTCCAAAGTCAACAAGGCACAAATGAATCCAATCAAAGCTCTTTTCCCTTTTTTATACGAGGAAAATGAAATTAGGGTTAGCCAAACGACCCTGTAATATGGTCGCGGTCTCCCCTATACCTTACACGCTGTACATTATCGGGAGATGAATCAATTTACACACATTTTACATCGACGAAATCCTACACACCACACACAATTCATCAAATTAAATCAAAAAAAAAAAGAAAAAATTCAAAATATTGATTTATCTCTCGAGGGGGCATCACCATCAAATATCAAATATGGGGCATCACGCATCAAATCAAATCTGGGGCACGACTTGCAAATCAAAAGAGCGAAACAAAAGGACATTTGATCATAAATCACGATAATGCATCATTTTCTTTGAAATAACATGTGCACACACGTCACTTCAAAGAGGGGCAAAATGTAGACGTATAAAAATGACCATATTCCTAAATGAATATTTTATGTTCATTTCTCTATTTAATTAAATCCAATTTAATTAAATTACCTGCATTCCTCTATTTAATTAAGTAAATTATTCAATTTATTTAAATTAAATTCACTATACCCATTTAATGAATAAATCATTTTATTCAATTAAATTCCCCCTATCCACTTTTAATTAAATTCAAATTTAATTAAATAGTTTATCCTAAATTGAATAAATCTAATTTATTTAATTTCCCCAAATTACAACCAAATTGAATTAAATCATTTAATTCAATTAAATCCTATTATCCCTCCATCCACTTGCAAAATCCTACATCTCCCACTTGCCTTCCTAAACCCCTTTCTAATCCCTTCTAGACTCTTCTAATCGCTTCTAATTAGCATAACCCTTCTTCTAAACTTTGTCACATCTCCAAGCAAAGGGAAGTCACTTCTCAAAGCCTTAAAGTCTTTGATAACCATTAAAGGCTTCAAGTCTTCAACCACTTAATTCCCCAAAGTCTTCAATAACCATTAATGGTTAACTCAAACCCTCTTACATGGTTAAAGAATTTCTTTTAACTCAACCTTTATCCAACCCAAAGGTCTCATCAGGCCTTTAATGCTTTGACCATGATTATCTCTTAATCATTTGCACAAAGTTTTATCCTTAGATTAACTCTTAATCCATTGGGTAAGCCTAACTTAAGCTTGACCCTTACCTTCTAGATAACCATAAGGTCTTCTCAGGCATTTAATGCCTCCAACCCCTTCTCTCAACCCAACCCTATGTTGACACTTGTCACCATTTCATTGGTGCAAATTGCAAACATGGATTCCCAACTTTGAAACTCAACCCTTGATTGAATCTTTCAATCCTGGCCATCCATTGCCCTGTTTTGCTATAAATAGAGCTCTCATTCCTCCATTTTAATGATCCTCCAAATTTGTAGTATCACACTTATGCTCAAATACATTCAAGCTTTCATATCATTTTTATGCTCATCATTTTAGCCTCTTTAAAATCAGGAATTAATCTAAATATGCATGTTTAGAATACTTTCTTCATCATTTAGCTCAATCATAGACTAATATATCATGTTAGGATATTATTCATACTAACCTTGTCATCTTATAATCTAGTTTATTGCATTTCTAGAATCATGCATAGCTTAGGATGCATCTCATACTAAAATCTATCAAAGCATCCCTCGTTCTTGCATTTGCCATCCCTAAACCATCTTGCTCAGTGATCTGAGAGCAAAAACATTGGTTTGAGGGACATTGTAAGATAGAGAACCATGGGACCCACCTTGGGAAGCTAAGTTATACGTCATGACTCCATAGCTTGCACCAAGAAGTCTTTTGTGTGTGTGTGGACAAGTCCTTTTAGAATACTTTCACATATTGTATTCTATTGACCCACTTTTCCCACATACAATTTGATTTCTAATGCTTGGTAAATTCTCTCAATATAATGTTTCATTGGTACATTTAGGTGTTGAATTCCTTGTGTACACCAACAGTCATGCATAGCCACAAAGTTGAATTCCCACCAGAGAAATAGGACCCATCTAATATTTGAAAATAGGGCCCAACTAAGAGGGTGTAGGGCGTTGGGCGCTCTGTTCCTCGCCTTTGTCCTTCTTAGTCAAGGACCTTGATTTAGTCCCAGGGAGAAGGGTACCCCTCCTATAAATGTACATGGAATCAAAATTGGAGTCAAGCCACTGAATGGACCTTGATAAGAGATGAGGAGGGAACATGCTAAAGCAGGGGCACAAACATGAGGTTTAAATTGGCTCGAGGATAATTTATGATGCTCCACCTACCTTCTCATCCCACTTTTCCATCTATCTTGCCTGATCTCCCAACCATTTGGACTAACTTGAACTACTGAAAACATGTGTTCCGACCTGCATGTCGCGCATTCATCTTGTAAATATTCAAACCAAAAGTGGCCATTGAGATGTTACACCTGCTAATTTTGGTAGTATAATGCCTCCTTCAACTCCCATCTATATGGAGACATTTCTCACTCCCCTTTATGCTGATAATTTTGCTTCATTTGTCCCACTATCACACTCTCTAGCTCTCTCTTCTAACTTCAAACTCTCACTCTCTTTATCTCTCATATTTTTATTCTATTTGTTTGTTTACCTCATCACCATGGTTTCTATATCATCGTAAATTATATCCGCAAACAATTTTGTCCTTATTTAGACCTCACCTTGGCATTTTGTCTCTTAGTACATGATGCTTGCTTTGATTCTACTCACACCTTCCAAAAACCTAATTTTTCAAATCCCTTTTTGTCTCCTATCTATATCTAAGTCCTGATTACTAGGACCAAAGTGCTAGGGATCCATGATCCTAGCTCAAGACTAGGGCACCCCACCACCCTAGTCCTCCTAATCAGGACCCAAATTTAGTCCCAATAATGGTCACATCAAGTGAGTGAGAATTTAGGTCTCATGTCGGCCTAATCTATAAATTTAAATAATTTTTTGATGATTAAGTATATATGGAGGCCTACCCCTCTCATTTAAAGTCTAATACTAAGTTGGATTAAGCCTATGATCTCTATTCCAGTGAGAAAGCAATCAAGTATTCATCTGTTGTATGTTTGGTGAGATTGTTGAAAATATTTTCTTTGATGATATATGAGAGATGTGTTGTCATTGATGTCAACATGTTTCTTTGTATGTGATTGTGTTGTAGTGAAGTTTAGAGTGTTGGTTTGTTCTTCTTATTGATGATCAGAGTTTGCAAATTAAAGGGTTTGTAGAGAATTGTGTATAGATGATTCAATATGATTTTCAGAGGTCCATAAGAAGATTTGAATGACTCAAGGATATATGTGTTGTGGTTGGTTTTTCTATTGTTCAGTGTTGCCAAAGTGTTCAATATTTTGATTTGCATTTCTCTGCATTGTAATATCTTGATATGCAGATATGGAGGAGTGTTTGGGATTTTTATGTGTATCTTCAATTTAGTTGGTTTGTGGTTTGGAGCTCCGCAAGTTATTTTTCCAGGTTGATAGTCGTTCCATTTAGTGTTCTTGAAGTTCAGTATAATGATGATGTGATTCTAGTAATTTGAGTTGTTGTGGATGTTTAAGTGGTGATTCATGATGCTTTTGGATGTTTCTAGATCATGTGTCTTTTGTGTTGGTGGTCTGCATTGATTGTTGTGCTCGTGATTGATGATTTTCTTCATTGCATTGGTGTTCTTCATATTTGTGGCTGACTAGATGCTTGTAGCATGTTGCGGATGTTCGATGCATAATTCTTAGAGGTGTTTCATATTCGAGGTGTGTGATGTGAGTCAGTGCTATGTCTTGGCCGACATTGCTTGGTCCACATTTGATTTTGTAGTGTGTATGATTATATTTTTGTAATTAGGTGATGTATATTGAGCCAACCTAGATGGGGTTGATTTCATGTATAAATAAATATAATATGCTTGTAATTATGCATGTGGTGGATGAATGTACATGTGAATAATTTATTAATTTTTTGAAGGAAGAGAATAAGTATGAGAAGATAGTTGTTATGTGCTTAACTAAAACTATAACCAAGCATTAGGAGATGCTATTTTATCAATTCGTGATCTTTCGAATGTAATCTGAATGTGTGTGTAAGACAGTGATTCCTCCTAGGGTTGTAGACCTTTCTTGTTTTGAGTAGTGATCTCTAGGCAGTGTGCCTGAATGCATGTGCATTCCCCATTATAATATTCCATATACTTTTAATAAGGTATCATCATATTGTGGGTAGGTTCCCATCGTGGCCTTTCCCTTGATTGGGTTTTCCACATCAAAATTCTTGGTGTTATGTATGTTCATGATGTGTTATTGATCTATGCTTTCATGGTTAATAATCAGATTAGGTATTAAAATTAATTTATGTGAGTTTGTGAGACAACCAATTCACCCCCCCCCCCTCTTAGTTGTCTATCAGTTGTCAAAGCTATTTTATCAATTGGTATCAGATCTAGGTTCCTTCAGAGAAGCTTAACCACTTGAGGTGATTCGAGATGGCAACTTACAAGAAGGATAGTCTGAGATTTGATGGAACTAACTACTCTCTTTGGAAGAGCCACATGGAATTTCATCTGAGATGCATTGGTGAATCTTACTAGACTATTACAAAGAACAAGTATAGTATTCCTACTAATGGACCTGCAACTCTGAATGAGATAAAGGAAGTTGAATGCAATATTAGAGCTAAGGAAGCATTTTTTAGTGCCTTGACTAATTCTGAGATGACAAATGTTATGGAATTGCAGACTACTCATGAGATTTGGAAGAAGTTGGAAACCCTATATGAAGGAGACAGTTATGTGAATATTGCTAAGCTGCAGAGCCTGAAAGAAAAGTATGAGATGTTGAAGATGGGAGAAGATGACAACATTACTTCTTTTATGCAGAAGGTCAATGAATTAGTATGCAATATTAGATGTGCCGATGGAAAGTTGGAAGAATTGGAGATTGTTGCTAAAGTGCTCAGGTCTTTACCTAGATCCTACAAACATAAAGTTGTTTCTATTGAGAAGATATGGACTGTGACTAATGTGAACAAGGACATTTTGATTGGTAAGTTATCAGACTTTGAGTTAAGTGAGTTTGGTGATTCCCTTCCTAAGACAAAATTTGCATTCAAAGCCACTATTTCCAGAAAGGATAAGCAAATATGTGATCCGAGAGAAAGCTCTAAAAGGATAATATCAAGATATGAGAAAGAGATGAAGGAAATAGAAAGTGAAGAGAAAGATCTTGAGGAGCTTGAAGCATTAATTGTTGGGAGATTACCTAAAGGAGCCAGTAAGTATGAAGGAAAGTTGCCCCTTAAATGTGTTTCATGTAATAAGATAGAACATTTTGCCTTAAGGTGTCTTGAAAGAGTTCCTAGAAATAATTTCAAGCCTAAATTTCAAAAGAGATGTTATTATGTTGCTGACGAAGGTGTGTCAGATGATGAATCAGATAAAGGAAATACAAGTGATAATGAATGGGTGTTTATTGCTATCAAGCAAGATGATCCAATACATGTTGATTATGCTAACTGCATGAATGTGGAAAGAGCTTTGGCTACATAAGTTCAAGAGAAATATTAATGGGTGATAGACAACGGATGCTCTCATCATATGACAGGTGATAAGAGTAAGTTTGTGAGCTTGGAAAAGTATGAAGGTGGATTGGTGAAGTTTGGAGATGATAAAGTCAGTATAATCCATGGGAGAGATTCTATTTCTCTTGATGATAAGCATAATACTGATGATGTCTTATATGTGGAAGGCCTATACCATAATATTTTGAGTGTTGGATAGATGGTTGACAAGGGTTATGATCTTGAGTTCAATAATGGCAAGGGTAGAATATTAGGTAGCTCCAGAATAAATATTGCATCATGTACAAAGACTAAAAGTAATTGTAGTGTCATAAAATTGTGACCCCTGCAATTTTAACCACATTTGGGGTCCTCACCTTGGTGATGGTTTCTTCTTCCCTAACCGGGACCTACTTCTATGATTGAAAGTTAATCCTTGAGGCATATATAAAAGGGAATTCAATAACCTCATTCGAAAGAGGACAACAGATGGATAGTGCATAGACAGATAGAGAGCATAAGGAGAGGATACAAGATTTCAAGGTCATCATCAAGCATTCAAGCCTTCTTCATTCATCCATGGGAGAAACATTACAACATTCATTTGCAAGCATGTGTGTGTCTTAGGGATTTGTCATGTTACATGCCATTTCATACAATGTGTGTGGTTGCATTCAAGAAGCAAAGCAATCATCATCAACAAGTTGCAGATCTACAAGGTATACATCTCCATTGTTTACATTCAAGCATTTGCAATTACTTTCTTTCTAGGTTGATTCCTTAACCAAGGTTTGACTAAAGAAAACCCCTATCCACAACCCCCCTTTCTTCTCTTTTATGTGTGTAGGTTGTAGGTGTGCAGCTGTAATTGTAGGTTTGGGCTTCATTTGTAGAGACGAAAGAACCCTTTTCGTTTCGCGGATTTTATGGTGGACCATGTACATTCCCGCCACGGTCCTGACGAATTTTCTCCAAATTTGCAGGACAGACCCGTGTCAGTTTAATTAGCTCAGATCCAAAGTTACAGTGCAATCCCAAACTGGTAGCTCCTCATTGCACTCATTTCCTCTATCTTTTCCACATAGTCAACAAGTCAACTTTCTCATTTACAAAAGAGGGTAAATCACTTCAACCACATGCAATCCACTTAGTATTCAGATCCTTGTCTCTCTTGGATTTGGATCTAGTGGATTCAACCCCTCTTGTGAATGTAAAGTTCTTCCCAAGTGAAAATCATCCTAGTGGCTTCCTTTCTCTCACCTAGGTGGGGAGTCACTAGGATCCAATATTCCACTTTACATTTTGGTGAACCCGACGCCTTACACATTAATTCTGATTTTTCATTCTTAGATTTGATTAATTGCAGTTTTAATTTCAAATTTTCATTTTCAAGTTTGGTCTATTTGCAAATTTTAGAGGTTAATTGTATAAAAACCCTAATTTTTCATTTTGTGAAAATTAAACTTGTGAAGTGTAAAGTTTGCTTTGCTTGTTTCAGATCTAATTTTTATTTCCAAATTGCAATTCAAATCTGTCTCTTTATTTTGAAAATTTAGTGGTTAAATCATAAAACCCTAACTTTTTAGATCTTTTCATTTTCGACCTTTGATTGCAATTTTGACCGATCTAGACATCTCCAAATTGGCTATTTTTTTGGATTTTGCATTAAAATCATAATCTCCATCATCCCTAAAAATTTCAAAAAAAGTTGGTTGGACCGTGTGCATTCCTGCCACGATCCTTGGCTTTTTTCTTGAAATTTCGGGAGATGGAATTGACTGTGTTTTTCTGCTCATATCCAAAAAATTGGCGTACTTTATCAATTTCAACACTCTCTAAGGTCAAACACAAATTCAAATTTCATCAAATTCACATCTTAAAATTAAATTTCATAGAAGGTCCTAATTTTAGATCTTCTTTTTCAACAAATTCATATATCAATTAAGAGACTTTTAATGGCAATTAATAAATTGGATTTACTTTCTCTTTCACATGTGATCACATTATTTTTTGCATATATTTATCATGTGTCAGATAAGAGTTTCTTCCATTTCTTGTTGCTTATCCTTCTTCATAGCACTTGGTCATATTGTGTTGTTAGGATTTCCAAATTATTTTCTTTTCAATTACATCTCAAAGCTTTCATGTATCATTTATGTTGCATTATGGTGATCTTGTTAATAAAATGCATTTCCTATGTTAATCATCTTAAAGATTTTGTAGATCTTAAACCTAGAGATCCTAATCTTTGTACCTCTCCTAGGGTATCTTGTGTGAAAGAAATGAGATCTAATGCTTTACCCAATGATCTTTCTTCAAGAGAGAAAGCATTGGAAAGTAATATGGATCCATCTTCTTCTTCTACACACACCCTTGAGAAAGGGGGGAAATATGACAACATCAACATTCTTACATCTTTAGATCCTCCTTATTCTTCTAGGACCTATCTTCAACATCAAAGTCTATGTAGGGAGGATGATGTCATGCATCTTATTCATGACCTTTCTTCTTGCATAGAAATCACTAACAATGAGCTTTTGGATGATGAAGGTGTTCTTCCCCAATCTTCCAAAAAGGATAAGCTTGATAAAGGAAAAGAGATTGTCATTTCACATGATACTCCTCCTTCATCTACAAATCCTTTACTACCTCCTTACACATTAGATTTCAAAGAAATTCATGATCTTGTTCCTCTATCTAGTCAATTATAAAATTATTATAGTCATGGCTTTCATATAATTACAAAACAAGGTTTTAAAGGACAAGGAATTAGAAAATTTGAGAATGGAATTTGTGTCCCTATAAACCCTCCTACACAAACTAACTACTACAAGAGGCCTAGGAAGTGGTACCCCTCTTTCTATGGATGAATTCCTTAGACTTCAAAACTTTGGAGATTACGTTCAAAAATAACAAATCAAGAGAGCCTGCAAGAATGCTTCTTCTTCAAAGCATCCTTTTTGTTCATTTCATCAAATGCATTACCATAATGATGATGATTGACCTGATTTTTTAAAATCTATTCAAGATGGCATAGATAGTGGCAAAATTAGAATTGCGGATAATGAAACTCCATCTTCTAACAAAGCTTCTTCTTCATGGGAAGATGATATTTACCATCCTGACAGATTAGCTGCAAGAATCTATTGGAGATTGAAATATGACAAGAAAATTTCCTTTCCTCAAAGTAAAAACAAAAATCTTAAGCAATTGAAAGGTATTGAATATTGCATTTTTCATGATTTATATTCACATTCTATTGGAAAATGTTATGCATTTAAGAAATTTGTTCAACTACAATATGATCTTGCACATAGAAGATCTAGCTGTCTTTTTTGCTAAGAACATCGTGCCTTAGCACTTCTTTTCCCTTCATGTTTCTCTTCACCCTATGGCATAATTAGCCCATGTAATGGGGGCTCTTTATCATTAGTGGTGGTAATATTTTACTTTAACATACTTTGGGACAGCAACATGAAGTCCTTTTGCTCTTCTTTCTATTCATTTATCTCTATCTTTGTGCATTATTCATTATTAGATCTCTTTTCTTGCATAGGTCTATTCCTATGTGAGCATATAATTGTTCTTTGGCTTTCCTTTTTGCTTGGAATGAATACTGCACTTCTTCTATTTCCTTCATTCTCTTGGAAATCTTACCTCTTATATGGTTTCGATTATTCACAAGTATGATATACCCTTAGTAGGGAAGGGTCTCTTGGGAGGTATGTATCCTTTCCTTGAGATGATTTGTTCCACGAGGATGACATATCACTTAAAACTAATCACCATCAAAAAATGTGTAATATTTCTCCTTGTTCTCCTCACTTGGGGGGAAAGGATTTTTATTCCTTCCCCTTGCATTATTATTTCCTTTAGGGGCTTCTTTTTCATATGTGATTGTCATTTCTTACAATGGTATGCTTTTATGACTAATCCCCCTTGGGGAATGTATGATGCTTTTTCTCTCTTCTTTTCAAAGATTACCACTTTTTGAGATATGTATTTCACAATTACTAATGTCTTTTCTTGCATGTGGTCATGTAAGTTCATTGCACATTTGCTTATGTTTAATCTCTCTCTAGTAGATTGTGTAAGCTATTCTCATTGTCCCTTAGCTGGGGGGCAATGATCCTTCTCTCTCTCTTTCTCCAGGGATCCACTTTGCCCTATTAAGTGGATGGTGTGAGTTTTATTACTTGATGTCATTCCTCGTGTAGATTTGTTGGTTATTGGCTTAAGGATTCTTTCTTATACAAGAAGTGTTAATCCTTGACTACGACCTTTTTTACACTTGGTTATATACATCTATGATAAATCCAACCATTTCCTCTAGGGGATACAAGTGAGTCATCCCTCATCAAGAATCCCTTTCACCTAGAAATAGGAGGAAGGATTGCATTCTTGTTCTTTCCTTGTCTTGTTATAGAAGATGTTATATATGTCTAAGACAACTCCTCTTGGGGGCAGATGTCTTTTTGAACAAAGATCTCTTCTCCTCCAAGGATCACCTTTACACTTATAGCAAGATCTCTCTTTTCAACTATCCTATCCCTAGCTTGAAGAGTATTCCCTCTCTTGCTTGGATTTATGACATTGTTGCATGGTGGGTATCCTCTTTTTGATGAAGGTAGGTATCCGTGTTCTGCTTTCCTTAAGATATAAACATTAGTCTATAATGACATCTTAAGGGGGGGCACCCACACTGCTCATCTGTACTATACTTCTCTCATGCACTGAATAGTGGGACATTCTTGGAACTAGAGGGAAACCTCTTAGAGAAAGATGTCATCACTTTTTGTACAGTGGGTCATTCTCGGAACTAGAGAACTGCCTCTTATAATGAGATGTCTTCACTTCTTCTTTTCTTGTATAGTGAGACATTCTTGGAACCAGAGGGAAACCTCTTAGAGAAAGACGTTGTCACTTTTCTCTTGAAAAGTGAGACATTCTTGGAACCAGAGGGAAACCTCTTAGAGAAAGATGTCGTCACTTTTCACTTGTACAGTGGGCATTCTCGGAACCAGAGCATGGTCTCTTAGAGTGAGATGGTGCCAATTTTCTTTTATATGGGTTGATTATTATCGAAACCAGAGCATGGTCTCTTAGAGTGAGATATCACACCTTTCTTGACATTTGTACTATACATTCTATACATGTTGTAGTGTACTTGGGCATAGACTCCTATGAGGTGCTTCGAACCTCACTTGCACACACGTGCATGAGGTTGAGTAGAACTAACGGAGTTCTCACTCTCTCTCTTTACATGGATCACCTAGGAAAGCTCTAGGGGTGATATTTTCCATGTCCTTCTCTCCATGGATCACCTAGGCAGGCTCTAGGGGCGAGACGTCCATGGTTTATTTCTTCTTCCTTTTCTTTTCATGGATCACCAAAGTGTGTATTCATGTTCTCTCTCTTCTTCCTCTCATGAACTCATAGTTTTACTATTGATAGTTGATGGATGATGTCATCTTTTCTCTTTTATGTGGTCACTCGTGTTTATGTGATGGGATTGGTCTTTGTTTCCTGATTAGTTGTTGAGACATTTGAGCTCGGGATCTCTTCGGCTGATTAGTTTGTCATCTTATGTCTTGTTCTTGTCATGTGTCTTTTTGTGCTTTGCCTTTGTTTTGTGTGTCTTGTGCCTTTTTGTTTTGTGTACTCTTGCATATGTTGGCGTGAGTTAAGACCCTAAGATTGGGGGCTTTTTTCTCTTGAATATCAGTGATGTCTTATACTCCTTGTGGTTTGGCTCCACATCTCCCATCTTTATCTCTCTCTTTTCTTCTACTTTACCAGCACTAGTGGCATAAACCATACTCCCGCTAAAGTGGGGGCTAAATGTAGTGTCATAAAATTGTGACTCTTGCAATTTTCACCACATTTGGGGTCCTCACCTTGACAATGGCATCTTCTTCCCTAACCGAGACCTACTTCTGCATTTCTAACCCTTCTCCCTTCTTCATTTAAGTCTTGTGGCTACTCTGTATCTTGTCCGAGGCCCAAAATAGGGCAGGACTATGGCGTGGTGCCCTTGTCCCCTTGGACAGTGGCGTGGCATGGCACCCATGTCCCCATCTCCTAGGGTGGTCCTTGATAGTTTTGATACTTAATGTTAAGTACAGATGCCAAGATAATAGGATGAGAGGGGGGGTGAATCATACAAACTTAATCTTCCATAAAAACAACAGATTCAACCTCGGTAACATATACTTCAACAATATAACCAAAACTGCATAAACATGCAAACTCATAAGCATATAACATCATAACACTCATAACACTAGATTTAACGTGGAAACCCAATTAGGGAAAAACCACTATGGGATTTTAGACCCACTAAGAAATATACTCTTCTAGAGTATGCTCGGTTAAAAGCAAATCATGTTAAAGATTACAAACACATTGCTAGATGTGACCCGGTTAAGGGATTTCCCTCAAATCTGTTAGGATCTTCACCTTGTTAGAAGTGACCTTGTTAAATGATTTCAAATACTCAATCAGAATGTCACCTTGCTAGAGGGTTTTACAAAAAAGACTGTTAAGTCCACTCGGTTAAGAGATTTTCTGTCACTTTACAAAATAACAGTAATAAAAATCTATCTACAACTTCACATCTAAAATGCTAAAGAAGATTCTTATTTGCTCAATCCAATTTAGTCATAGGACTTATCTTGTCCATCTACTGGGCTCTATACTCTATTATTCAAAACAGGTCTTCAAGCTTCAGTGCTCAGTAATCACTATGTAGCATCCATGTTCATACACTTGCCCGCATTCATTGTTTATCAACAGTTCCTTATTTATAAACAATTTGCCAACCGCTTAATCTCCTTGATCAGATATCCCATGATCAATCATAGCCATCAGATCTTCAAACTTGACTAGGTTCAATGTATCCTTCGATTTGAAAACGTTTTACCCCGCCTTGGAACTTGCATACATTTCTTGGAACTTGTGCTAGGGTATTGCAGTTCAATCTGAGTTGTAGATCTTCCTACCGATTTTCCTTTGCCATAGATTCTTTAACAACCTTTATACACATTGTAACAATCATTTAATCATAACCAGCTCATCAACCTCCTTCATTAAATAATGCTTTTATTCATTCAATGCATCCTGTTATTACTCGGTTGTAACTCGGTAAATACTAGACTTCACTCGGTAGACATTCTGCCTTCATTAACTGATAGCGATAACCTTAGGGTTTACTGACTAGGTTCCTTAGGGTTTACCGACTAGGTTCTTTGCTCGGTAACATAATATAGTATTAACCTTACAATCAACAACATATGTAGGATATCAAAACAATCTAAACATCATGATCTCATCATTGTCTAACTCAGTAATAGTTTCCCATTGAATAACTTATTCCTCCCCTTATTCATCACATTCTTTCTGTGTCTTTTACTGACATCTTTATACTGACCAAATCATACTTCTTAAAATATGGCAACATCATACTAAATTAGAAAATCAATTTCTTGACATCAATGACAAAATAATAATATTAAGATAGTAAACATCCTTAATCAGTTATATCCATAACCATCAACAACCTTCTCAATATCCTTATTGAAATGCCAACAATCTCTTATTGTAATTGGAATGCCAACAATCTCCCTTTGTCTGTTATAATGCCAACAATCTCCCCCTTTGGCATTGATGGCAAAACCAATTGATATGACCTAATTGATTTGGATTGCTGTGAGATTCTGAAATGCTCTCCCCCTGTCATCAGTCTTCTCCCCCATACATTAGTCTTCTCCCCCTTTGACAACAATGCCAAAAAGTAAAGAATTAAAACATAATTTCTTCCTGTATGAAGTGATTTCCTGCTGTTATGTGTCAACTTAGTCTCAGTCAGAGCATTTTGACTTCAATTCATGTTCCCTGTTATTGTTTCCTGCACACCTTTAGAAAACATCCTAAAGTGTGTAAATCGGCATCAACTCCTAAAAGATATTTTGTAAAGTCATCGAATTGATGCTTTCACCGAACTCAGTCAGTGAATGGAAGATAGGGGTCGGACCCCTAACTTACTTATGAGATACTCAAAAGTGTCCCTTGGCAGTGGCTTGGTAAAGATATCTGTTATTTGTTCCTTTGTGCTAACATACTCCAACACCACTTTCTTCTCTTGAACTTCTTCTCTAAGATAATGATATTTGATAGAGATGTGCTTTGTCTTAGAGTGCATAACAGGATTCTTTGAAATGTTTATGGCACTAGTATTGTCACATAATATAGTTACTGGCTCAGTAACTTTCTCATTTATACCTTCAAACAGTTGTTTGATCCATGCTATATTGGTACAATTCAATGCTGCAGCAACGTATTCGGCTTCTATTGTTGACTGTGAAACACATCCTTGTTTCTTGCTAAGCCAACTCACTAGTCTTTCTCCTAAAAAGAAAGTTCCTCCACTTGTTCTTTTTTTGTCATCAATGTTGCCTACCCAATCAATATCAGTATAAACTTTTAAATCAAAAACATTTCCTTTCTGATATACTAAGCCATAATCTTCAGTGCCTTTCAAGTATCTGAAAATTCTCTTGATTGCTGTCATGTGTGTTTCCTTGGGATCTGCAGAAAATCTTGCAACTATACCTACTGCATGTGCTATATCTGGCCTGCTATAAACAACATATTGTAGCTTTCCAATCATGGATCGGTAAAGTGTCTCATCAACAGAAGCAAATTCACCATTCTTTGATAATTTATAGTTGGTAGTCATAGGAGTACTTACTAGTTTTGAATCCTCCATTCCAAATTTCTTCAAGTTTTCCTTTATGTACTTGGATTGAGTAATGAAAATCTCATTTTTCATTTGTAGTATCTGTTAACCTATAAAATACTTTATCTCACCGATTAATGACATCTCAAATTCTTTGCTCATTTCATTTCCAAAGTTCTTGCATAAAGAGTCATTTCCACAAAAGATAATATCATCAACAAATATGGCTGAGATCAGCATTCCATTTTCATCATTCTTCATGTACATGTTACTCTTTTCACTTGTCCTTATAAAACCAATCTTGATCAAATAAGAGTGTAATCTCTCATACCATGCTCTAGGTGCTTGTTTTAGACCATATAAAGCTTTGTTCAATTTACATACCTGATCTTTATTCTTGTCTTCAACAAATCCTTCAGGTTGTTCAATAAAAATTTCTTCTTCTAATATACCATTCAGAAATGTAGATTTGACATCCATTTGATAGACATTGAAATTCTTGTAAGCAGCATATGCCAACAATGTTCTTACTCCTTCAAGTCTTGCCATAGGTGCAAAAGTCTCACCATAATCAATTCCTTCTTCTTGGGCATAACCTTTGCAAACTAGTCTTGCTTTATTTTGAATGACCTCACCTTTTTCATTCAGCTTGTTTCTGAAAATCCACTTTGTACCAATTACATTTCTGTCCTTCGGTCTTGGGACCAATGTCCATGTGTCATTCTTCTTGATTTGATCAATCTCTTTTGTCAGAGCATTTATCCAATCTTCACGATTAAATGCCTCTTTCTCTATCCTCGGTTCAAATTCAGATATCAGACATGTGTTCTGTCTCAATTTGTTCCTTGTCATCACTGGATCATCCTTATATCTTATAATCTGACTTGATGCATGATGTCTTATGACATACTGGCTAATACAGGCTCGGTAGGCTCTATATGATCTTATTCATCACTTGATAACTGGATATTCTCTTCATTTTCTTCAATAGTTCTCTCAGTAAGACTTGTCGGTTGAACATAGACAAATCCTTCATAATCTTGTGGTTCCTTGGAATTTCCTTGATCATTTCTTTCTGCAAATTCATCAATTTTCACATTCGCACTCTCTACTATTTTGTTAGATGATTTGATCAGACATTTAAATGCTTTACTCCTAGAAGAATAACCAAGAAATGTTCCTTCTTCACTTTTCTGATCAAACTTTCCATTTCTATCATCTTTGTGAACATAGCATCTACTTCCAAAGATTTTAAAATAACTTACATTAGGTTTCTTGTCATACCAGATCTCATATGGTGTCTTCAAAGTTCCTTTCTTCAGTTGTACTCGGTTCAGGGTGTAAACTGTTGTGCTTATTGCTTCTCTCAGTAATTCCATTTTGTTGTGGAGTTCTTGGTGCAGAGACTTGACTTTTTATACCATGATCATTGCAGAATAAGTTGAACTCATCAGATGTGAACTCTCCTCCTCTATCTGATCTAAGACATTTCAGTTGTCTTCCTGTTTCATTTTCAACTCTTACCTTGTACCATTTAAACATTTGAAAAGCTTCTGATTTTTCTTTTAAAAACATAACTGACATCATCCTCGACACATAGCATTCTCAAGTTTTTCAAGACTCGGTAGACCTCTTACTCGGTGCTTCTTGTTTATTTTGATCAGATTATCAAAATTTACATGAAAAAACCCTTTATGTCGTAACTAGGTATCATCTATCTTTGCATACAAACACTTGTTCTGAGTTAAGTCAAGGTGAAATGTGTTACCTTTTGTTTGTGTCCCGGTAACAGCTAACTTTCCATGCTTGTCATGAACTTTGACGATTCCTTTCTGAAATTCTATTCGGTAACTTGTATTGTTTAGCTGTGCTACACTCAACAAATTGTATTTCAAACCTTCAACCCAATAAACATCATTGCATTTTGCATTGTCAAGAAGTGTTATAGATCCTATACCTTTTACCGGACATGGTGCATCATTACCAAATCTTACATAGCCTCCATCATAACCTTCTAATATAACAAACTTGTGTTTATCACCTGTCATGTGATGTGAGCATCCACTATCTATGATCCAAGAATCATTAGTATTTATGTGAGATATTACGGCTTTTTCTTCATACCTTTCTTCATCTGATCCATCTTTGATAGCCACATAAACTACTTCCTTTGTATTAGTTTCATCTGATTTATCATCATTGGATTCCTCATCAGCTATTAAGCATGATTTTCTATCTCTTCTTCTGAAGTCTCGGTGTCCTCTGTAATGATTATCTTTCTATCTGTCATCTTGGTAATCTCTCTTTTCAGTAGAATCTTTGTCAGGATAGTTAGAAGCCATATGTCATATCTTATCACAATTGAAACATTTCAAAGGTAGTTTTCCTTTATACTTACCTTTGCCTCTCGGTAACCTTATGGCTAATAGTGCTTCAAACTCTTCTTGCTTTCTGATTTCCTCATACAGTTTGTGTACTTTTTCCATGTTCTTGTGAAATCTGTCACTTGCTCCACTGTGATCCCCTTCAGTGTACTTACTCATTCTATCATTGTAATCATCAGATTCACCAATATGAAAAGAACTAAATGCAGATTCAACTTTATTTACCGAAGACCCATTGTTATCAAAGTTAATTAACTCAAATGCATGTAGCTTACCAATAGTAGCATCTAAAGAAACTGGCATATTGGGTACAGACCTCAATTCATTAATTGCAGAGACTCAGATTGCATAAGCTGGTAGAAGGGTTCTTAACAACTTACTTGTTATATCCTTTTCTTCAATAGTTCCACCTGCTCCTTTGATTTGATTGACAATCTCCTTTAGTCTTGTATTGTACTGGGTTATGTTCTCACCTTCATTCATCCTTATAGATTCAATTTGTCCTCTTAGACTATCCACTTTTTCTCTTTGAACATGTTCATCTCCACCATACATAGATATGAGCTTGTCCCACATTGCCTTTGCATCATTGCAGCCTTCTAGATCATTAAACTCTGAGTCGGTCAATGCAGATGTTATTTCAATCATTGCTTGGATATGTTCTTGCTTTGCCTTTATCTCTTCCATTATCAATGGATAGGTTCTCGGTGTAATGAAATCATTCTCCAGATAATATACAGCATATTCTCCAACTCCTGATAGGTGCAGCTTCATCCTTTTTTGCCATGTAGAGAAAATTGACTTGTTCAGCTTCGGTGCATCTCTCTTATACATCTTTGGATCTTTGCCTCAAGTACCTTTAAAATTTTCTTCCAGAGACCAAAGCTCTGATACCAATTGATAGTTCTAATACTTAATGTTAAGTACAGATGCCAAGCTAACAGGATGAGAGGGGGGGTCAATCATACAAACTTAATCTTCCATAAAAACAACAAATTCAACCTCAGTAACATATACTTCAGCAATATAACCAAAACTGCTTAAACATGCAAACTCATAAGCATATAAACATCATAACACTCATAACACCAGATTTAACATGGAAACCCAATTAGGGAAAAACCACAGTGGGATTCCGGACCCACTAAGAAATATACTCTTCTAGAGTATGCTCGGTTAAAAACAAATCATGTTAAAGATTACAAACACATTGCTAGATGTGACCCGATTAAGGGATTTCCCTCAGATCTATTAGGATCTTCACCTTGTTAGAAGTGACCTTGTTAAAGGATTTCAAAAACTCAATCAGAATGTCACCTTGCTAGAGGGTTTTACAAATAAGACTGTTAAGTCCACTCGGTTAAGAGATTTTCTGTCACTTTACAAAATAGCAGTAATAAAAATCTATCTGCAACTTCACATCTAAAATGCTAAAGCAGATTCTTATTTGCTCAATACAATTTAGTCATAGGACTTATCTTGTCCATCTGCTAGGCTCTATACTCTATTATTCAAAACAGGTCTTCAAGCTTCAGTGCTCGGTAATCACTATGTAGCATCTCTATGCATACACTTGCCCGCATTCATTGTTTATCAATAGTTCCTTATTTATAAACAATTTGCCAACCACTTAATCTCGTTGATCACATATCCCATGATCAATCATAGCCATTAGATCTTCAAACTTGACTAGGTTCAATGTATCCTTCGATCTAAAAATGTTTTACCCCGCCTTGGAACTTGCATACATTTCTTGGAACTTGTGCTAGGGTATCATGGTTCAATCTGAGTTGTAGATCTTCCTGCCGATTTTCCTTTGCCATAGATTCTTTAACAACCTTTATACATGTTGTAACAATCATTTAATCATAACCAGCTCATCAGCTTCCTTCATTAAATAATGCTTTTATTCATTCAATGCATTTTGTTATTACTCGGTTGCAACTCGGTAAATACTAGACTTCACTCGGTAGACATTCCGCCTTCATTAACCGATAGCGATAACCTTAGGGTTTACTGACTAGGTTCCTTAGGGTTTACCGACTAGGTTCTTTGCTCGGTAACATAGTATAGTATTAACCTTACAATCAACAACATATGTAGGATATCAAAACAATCTAAACATCATGATCTCATCATTGTCTAACTCGGTAATAGTTTCCCATTGAATAACTTATTCCTCCCCTTATTCATCACATTCTTTCTGTGTCTTTTACCGACATCTTTATACTGACCAAATCATACTTCTTAAGATATGGCAACATCATACTGAATTAGAAAATCAATTTCTTGACATCGATGACAAAATAATAATATTAAGACAGTAAACATCATTAATCAGTTATATCTATAATCATCAACAACCTTCTCAATATCCTTATTGAAATGCCAACAATCTCCCTTTGTCTGTTATAATGCCAATAGTCCTATTTGCGGGTTGCCCGATCTCCTATGCACTTCTTGTCTTTGGGGTTTGTTATTCCACTTTGTTGACCTTCGGTGGCTGAAAGTTAATCCTTGAGGCATGTATAAAAGGGAATTCAATACCCTCATTTGGAAGAGGACAATGGATGGATAGTGCATAGACAGATAGAGACCATAAGGAGAGGATACAAGATTTCAAGGTCATCATCAGGCATTCAAGTCTTCTTCATTCATCCATGGGAGAAACATTACAACATTCATTTGCAAGCATTTGCGTGTGTTAGGGTTTTGTCATGTTACATTCCATTTCATACAACAATTGTGGTTACATTCAAGAAGCAAAGAAATCATCATCAACAAGTTGCAAATCTACAAGGTATACATCTCCATTGTTTACATTCAAGAATTTACAATTACTTTCTTTCTAGGTTGATTCCTCAACCAAGGTTTGACTCAGGCAAACCCCTATCCATAACCCCCCTTTCTTCTCTTCTCTGTGTGTAGGTTACAGGTGCGCAATTGTAATTGTAGGTTTGCGCTTCATTTGTAGAGACGGAAGAACCCTTTTCATTTTGCGGATTTTGTGGTGAACCATGTACATTCCCGCCATGATCCTGATGAATTTTCTCCAAATTTGCAGGGCAGACCCATGTTAGTTTAATTAGATCAGATCTAAAGTTACAACGCGATCCCAAACTGGTAGCTCCTCATTTCACTCATTTCCTCTCTCTTTTCCACATAGTCAACAAGTCAACTTTCTCATTTACAAAAGAGAGTAATTCACTTCAACCACTTGCAATCCACTTAGTATTCATATCCTTGTATCTCTTGGATTTGGATCTAGTGGATTCAACCCCACTTTTGAATGTAAAGTTCTTCCCAAGTGAAAATCATCCTAGTGGCTTCCTTTCTCTCTTCTAGGTGGGGAGTCACTAGAATCCAATTTTCCACTTTACAGTAATATCTTTCACTTGAATAGTGTAGGTAAAAGATGTTTGATTTCTCAAGTTAATGAAAGGTGGTTATGGCATAGAAGGATGTGTCATGTTAATTTTGATATCTTTGTTAAAATAAGTTCTACTCAGTAAGTAAGAGATTTTCCTGGGTAAGTTGATGAAACCTACTAACCCCATGTGCAAGGAATGTAAGTTAGGGAAACAAAGCAAAATATCTTTCAAGAGTAAGAAACACTTTTCAAATGGATTACTAGATCTTGTACATACTGATTTGTGTGGACCTTCTAGAGTTAAAAGCTTGTAAGGAGACAGATATATATTTCATGTTGTTGATTGATGATTATTCAAGGATGATGTGGGTTACTTTCTTTTACCCCTATATTTTTGCTTGTGCCTAAAGCCTCATAATCAGATAAAAACCATCTATTGCTAATGTTTTAATGTTGAAAGTGTTGGTCACCTTTGTTCAAACTTTCAAGGACCCTCATGGACATCGCCTACTTGCCAGTCACGAAAAAAAAAATCATTATTTTTCAAATTATGTGAAATATGACACAAAATACTTTTGTAGAGATAATTTCAACCTCATTTTCTCTAAAATGACCAGTTTTTATGGCCAAACTCCATGTTGATTGAGAGATTTTAATGTTTTTATTTTTGAGTTACCCATATGCCCAAACAATTAAATCTCAAGTCTTATGTGTCCTATGTTGGCAATATAACAAGGATATTGAGAAGGTTGTTGATGATTATGGACATAACTGATTAAAGATGTTTTACTGTCTTGATATTATTATTTTGTCATTGATGTCAAGAAATTGATTTTCTAATTCAGTATGATGTTCCCATATCTTAAGAAATATGATATGAAGAATATAAAGAAGTCAGTAAAGACACAGGAAAGAATATGATGAATAAAGGGATAAGTTATTCAATGGGCAACTCTACCGAGTCGGACAATGATAAGATCTTGATGTTTTAGATCATTCTAAAAATCATACATATGTTGTAAAATGTAAAGGGTATTACTATACTATGTTATCAAGCAAAGAACCTAGTCGGTAAACCCTAAGGAACCTAGTCGGTAAACCCTAAGGTTATCGCAGTCGGTTAATGAAGACAGAATGTCTACCGAGTAAAGTTTAGTATTCCCCGAGTTGTAACCGAGCTATAACAGAATGTATTAAATGTTTACATGTGATATTTAATAAAAGAAGCTGATGAGTTGGAGCGGATCAATGATTGGCAAGCCATAGAAAAAAGTTTGTTAACAAATCTAAGGCAATGGAAAGTCGGCAAGAAAATCTACAGCTCAAATTGAACCACATTACCCTAACACAAGTTCCAAGATAATTGTGCAAGTTTTGAGGCGGGGTAAAACATTTTTCAGATCATAAGATACAATGAACCTGGACAAGATTGAAGATTTGATGGCTATGATTGATCATGGGAAATGTGATCAAGGAGATTAAGCGGTTAGAAGATTGTTTATAAATAAGGAACTGTTGATAAACAATGTATGCGGGCAAGTGTATGCACAGGGATGCTACATAGTAATCACCGAGCACAGAAGCTTGAAGACCTGTTAGAATAATAGAGTATTGATGCCCAACAAATAGACAAGATTAGTTCTATGTCTAGATTGTATTGAACAAATAAGAATCTACTTTAGCATTTTAGATGTGAAGTTGCAGATAGATTGTATTACTATTATTTTGTGAAAGTGATAGGAAATCTCTTAACCGAGTGGACTTAACAGTCTTATATGTAAATCCTCTAACAAGGTGACATTCTAAATGAGTGTTTGAAATCCTTTGACAGGGTCACTTCTAACAAAGTGAAGATCCTAACAGATTTGAGGGAAATCCCTTAACCGGGTCACATCTAGCAATGTGTTTTGTAATCTTTAATAGGATTGGCTTTTAACCGAGCATACTCTAGAAGAGTATATTTCTTAGTGGGTCCGAAATCCCACAGTGGTTTTTCCCTATTTGGGTTTCCATGTTAAATCTGGTGTTATGAGGTTTATATTGTTCATATGCTTTTGAGTTTGCATGTTTGACAGTTTTATTATATGACTGATATATGTTACTAAGGTTGAATCTGATGTTTTTATGGATGATTAAGTTTGTATGATTCACCCCCCCCCCCCCTCTCATCTTGTTGGCTATTGGATCTGTACTTATATTAAGTATCAAAACTATCAATTGGTATCAGAGGTTTGGACTCTGAAAGGAAAGTTTAAAGCCACTTGAGTTAAAGATCCAAAGATGTATAAGAGGGATGCACCTAAGCTGAACAAGTCAAGTTTCTCTACATGGCAGAAAAGGATGAAGCTACATCTATCAGGAGTTGGAGAATATGCTATATACTATCTAGAGAATGATTTTGTTACACCGAGCACCTATCCATTGACTATGGAAGAGATAAAGGTGAAGCAAGAACATATTCAAGCAATGATTGAAATAACATCTGCATTGACCGATTCAGAGTTTAATGATCTAGAAGGCTGCAATGATGCAAAGGCAATGTGGACTAAGCTCATATCTATATATGGAAGAGATGAACATGTTCAAAGAGCAAAAGTTGATAGTCTAAGAGGACAACTTGAATCTATGAGGATGAATGAAGGTGAGAACATAACCCAGTACAGTACAAGACTAAAGGAGATTGTAATTCAAATTAAGGGAGCAGGAGGAACTATTGAAGAAAAGGATGTGACAAGTCAGTTGTTAAGAACCCTTCTACCTGCCTATGCAATCCGAGTATCTATAATCAATGAATTGAGGTATGTACCTAATATGCCAGTTTCCTTGGATGCTACTATTGGTAAGCTACATGCATTTGAGTTACGTAATTTTGATAACAGTAGGTCATCAGTAAATAAAGTTGAATCTGCATTTAGTTCTTTTCATCTGAATGAATCTAATGATTACAATGAAAGAAAGTATAAGTACTCTGAAGGAGATCACAGTGGAGCAAGTAAAAGATTTCAGAAGAACATGGAGGAGGTACACAAACTGTATGAAGAAATCAGAAAGCAAGAAGAGTTTGAAGCACTATTGGACAAAAGGTTACCGAGAGGCAAGGGTAAGTATAAAGGAAGACTACCCTTGAAATGTTTCAATTGTGATAAGATTGGACATATGGCTTCTAACTGTCCTGACAAAGATTTCACTGAAAAGAGAGATTACCGAGATGACAGACAGAAAGATAATCATTACAGAGGACACCGAGACTTCAGAAGAAGAGATAGAAAGACATGCTTAACTGCTAATGAGGAATCTGAAGATGATAAATCAGATGAGATTGATACAAAGGAAGTTGTTTATGTGGCTATCAAGGATGGATCAGATGAAGAAAGGTATGAAGAAAAAGCCCTAATATCTCACATAAACACTAATGATTCTTGGATTATAGATAGTGGATGCTCACATCATATGAGAGGAGATAAACACAAGTTTGTTATGTTAGAAGATTATGATGGAGGCTATGTTAGATTTGGTAATGATGCACCATGTCCGGTAAGAGGTAAAGGATCCATAACACTTCTTGATAATGCAAGATGCAATGATGTTTATTGGGTTGAAGGTTTGAAATACAATTTGTTGAGTGTAGCACAGCTAAACAACACAGGTTACCGAGTAGAATTTTAGAAAGGAATTGTCAAAGTTCATGACAAGAATGGAAAGTTAGCTGCTACCGGGACATCAACAAAAGGTAATACATTTCACCTTGACTCTACTCACAACAAGTGTTTGCATGCAAAGATTGATAACACCTGGTTATGGCATAAAAGGTTTTGTCATGTTAATTTTGATAATCTGATCAAGATAAGTAAGAAACACAGAGTAAGAGGTCTACCGAGTCTTGAAAAACCTAAGAATGCTATGTGCCGAGGATGCCAGATGGGTAAGATGACAAGATCCAGCTTTACAAGTAAGTCCTACACTTCTAAGGGAATTTTAGATCTTGTGCACACTGATCTTTGTGGTCCTATGAAAGTTCAAAGTGATTATGGTGATAAGTATTTCATATTATTTGTGGATGATTATTCAAGCATGATGTCAGTAATTTTTTTAAAAGAAAAATCAGAAGCTTTTCAAATGTTTAAGTGGTACAAGGCTAGAGTTGAAAATGAAACAGGAAGACAACTGAAATGTCTTAGATCATATAGAGGAGGAGAGTTCACATCTAATGATTTCAACCTATTTTGTAATTATCATGGTATTAAAAGGCAAGTCTCTACACCGAGGACTCCATAGCAGAATGGAATAGCTGAAAGAAGAAACAGATCTAATGTGGATTGTGCTAGAAAACTGATGATTGAGAAAAAGGTTTCACAAACATTTTGGAGAGAAGCATTAAGCACAGTTGTTTACACCTTGAACCGAGTTCAATTGAAGAAAGGTACCTTGAAGACACCTTATGAAATTTGGTATGGCAAGAAACCTAATGTAAGTTATTTTAAGATCTTTGGAAGCAAATGCTATGTTCATAAAGATGGTAGAAATGGCAAGTTTGATCAGAAAAGTGAAGAAGGAACATTTCTAGGATATTCTTCTAGAAGCAAAGCATTTAAATGTCTGATCAAATCATCTAACAAAATAGTAGAAAGTGAAAATGTGAAAATTGATGAATTTGCAGAAAGAACTGATGACAGGAATTCCAAAGAACCAGAAGACTATGATGAATTTGTCTATGTGCAACCGAGAAGTCCTACCGAGATAATTGTTGAAGGAAATGAGGAAGACATCCAGTTACCGAGTGATGAAGAGTATCATACAGAGCCTACCGAGCCTGTATTAGCTAAATATGTCAAAAGACACCATGCACCAAGTCAGATTATAGGAGATAAGGATGATCCAGTGATGACAAGGAACAAACTGAGACATAACACATGCTTGATATCTGAATTTGAACCAAGAATAGTGAAAGAGGCATTTAATAGTGAAGATTGGATAAATGCTATGACTGAAGAGATTGATCAAATCAAGGAGAATGACACATGGACACTGGTCCCAAGACCGAAGGATAAAAATGTAATCGGTACAAAGTGGATGTTCAGAAACAAGCTAAATGAGAAAGGTGAGGTCATCCGGAACAAAGCAAGATTGGTTTGCAAAGGTTATGCCCAAGAAGAAGGAATTGATTATGGTGAGACTTTTGCACCTATTGCCAGACTTGAAGGAGTTAGAACATTGTTGGCATATGCTGCTTACAAAAACTTCAAGGTATATCAAATGGATGTCAAATCTGCATTTCTGAATGGAATATTAGAAGAAGAAGTTTTCATTGAACAACTTCAAGGATTTGTTGAAGACAATAATAAAGATCAGGTATGTAAATTGAACAAAGCTTTATATGGTCTGAAACAAGCACCTAGAGCATGGTATGAAAGATTACACACTTATTTGATTAAGATTGGTTTTATAAGGACAAGTGAGAACAGAAACATGTACATGAAGAATGATGAAAATGGAATACTAATCTCATCCATATTTGTTGATGATATTATATTTTATGGAAATGACTCTTTATGCAAGAACTTTGGAAATGAAATGAGCAAAGAATTTGAGATGTCATTAATCGGTGAGATAAAGTATTTTATAGGCTTACAGATACTGCAAATGAAAAATGAGATTTTCATTACTCAATCCAAATACATAAAGGAAATCTTGAAGAAATTTGGAATGGAGGATTCAAAGCCAATAAGTACTCCTATGACTACAAACTGCAAACTATCAAAGAATGATGAATCTGCATCTGTTGATGAGACACTCTAATGATCCATGATTTGAAAACTACAATATGTTGTTCACAGCAGGCCAGATATAGCACATGCAGTAGGTATTGTTGCAAGATTCTTTGCAGATCCTAAAGAAATACACATGACAACAATCAAAAGAATTTTCAGATACTCGAAAGGCATTGAAGATTATGGCTTATTATATCAGAAAGGAAATAATTTTGATTTACAAGTTTATACTTATGCTGATTGGGCAGGCAACATTGATGACAGAAAAAGCACAAGTGGAGGAGCTTTCTTCTTAGGAGAAAGACTAGTGAGTTGGCTTAGCAAGAAACAAGGATGTGTTTCTCAGTCAACAGCTGAAGCTGAATATGTTGTTGCAGCACTGAATTGTACAAACATTGTATGGATCAAACAATTGTTGGAAGGTATAAATGAGAAAGTTACCGAGCCAGTAACTATATTCTATGACAATACTAGTGCCATTAATATTTCAAAGAACCCTATTATGCACTCTAAGACAAAGCACATATCTATCAAATATCATTATCTTAGAGAAGAAGCTCAAGAAAAGGAAGTGGTGTTGGAATATGTTAACACAAAGGAACAAATAGTTGATATCTTCACCAAGCCACTACCAAAGGACACTTTTGAATATCTCAGAAGTAAGTTAGGGGTCCTACCCCTATCTTTTACTCACTGACCAAGATCGGTGAAAGCATCACTTCGATGACTCTATTGAATATCTTTTGGGAGTTGATGTTGGAGTGATACACTTTAGAATGTTTTTTCTGAAATTGTATTGGAATAATATTGGGATAATACAGGAAATGATACAGGGAACAGGAATTGTAAACAAATGCTCTGACCGAGACTCAGTTGATATACAATAGCAGGAAATAACTTCTTACAAAAACAAATTATGTTTTAGTTCTTTTCTTTTTGGCATTGTTGTCAAAGGGGGAGAAGACCAAGGAGAAGACCTACCCAGGGGGAGAAGACTGAGAGATGACAACAGATTGAAACCAGAAGAGAAGTCTAATGTATGGGGGAGAGCATTTCAGCATTTCAGCATTTCAGAATCACAACAATCTGAATTCTTAACGGTCAAATCAATTGGTTTTGCCATCAATGCCAAAGGGGGAGATTGTTGGCAATATAACAAGGATATTGAGAAGGTTGTTGATGATTATGGACATAACTGATTAAAGATGTTTTACTGTCTTGATATTATTATTTTGTCATTGATGTCAAGAAATTGATTTTCTAATTCAGTATGATGTTGCCATATCTTAAGAAATATGATATGAAGATTATAAAGAAGTCGGTAAAGACACAGGAAAGAATATGATGAATAAAGGGATAAGTTATTCAATGGGCAACTCTACTGAGTCAGACAATGATGAGATCTTGATGTTTTAGATCATTCTAACATCATACATATGTTGTAAAATGTAAAGGGTAATACTATACTATGTTATCAAGCAAAGAACCTAGTCGGTAAACCCTAAGGTTATCGTAGTCGGTTAATGAAGACAGAATGTCTACCAAGTAAAGTTTAGTATTCACCGAGTTGTAACCGAGCTATAACAGAATGCATTAAATGTTTACATGTGATATTTAATGAAAGAAGCTGATGAGCTGGAGCCGATCAATGATTGGCAAGCTGTAGGAAAAAGTTTGTTAACAAATCTGAGGAAATGGAAAGTCGGCAAGAAGATCTACAGCTCAGATTGAACCCCATTACCCTAACACAAGTTCCAAGATGATTGTGCAAGTTCCAAGGTGGGGTAAAACATTTTTCAGATCGTAAGATACAATGAACCTAGACAAGATTGAAGATCTGATGGCTATGATTGATCATGGGAAATATGATCAAGAAGATTAAGCGGTTAGAAGATTGTTTATAAATAAGGAACTATTGATAAACAATGTATGTAGGCAAGTGTATGCACAAGGATGCTACATAGTAATTACCGAGCACAGAAGCTTGAAAACCTATTAGAATAACAGAGTATTGATGCCCAGCAGATAGACAAGATTAGTTCTATGTCTAGATTGTATTGAACAAATAAGAATCTTCTTTAGCATTTTAGATGTGAAGTTGCGGATAGATTGTATTACTGCTATTTTGTGAAAGTGACAGGAAATCTCTTAACCGAGTGGACTTAACAGTCTTATATGTAAATCCTCTAACAAGGTGACATTCTAAATGAGTGTTTGAAATCCTTTGACAAGGTCACTTCTAACAAAGTGAAGACCCTAACAGATCTGAGGGAAATCCCTTAACCGGGTCACATCTAGCAATGTGTTTTGTAATCTTTAACAGGATTGTCTTTAAACCGAGCATACTCTAGAAGAGTATATTTCTTAGTGTGTCCGAAATCCCACAGTGGTTTTTCCCTATTTGGGTTTGCACATTAAATCTGGTGTTATGAGGTTTATATTGTTCATATGTGTAGCGTCCTAAAATTGCGACACTTGCAATTTTGACTACATTTAGGTCTTCATGATGGCGACGCAACACGCAACCTGAATGGAGACCTCGAAACCTGATTATGACACTGAAAACTGCATTTTTCAAGCACCCTGGCCTGAACCTCCTTGCACCCTGCTGTCCCGGGAGGTGGGACCTGAGTGCCCAGCGCCCTGGTCCCTGGGTCCTATTTTGGGCCCGGTCTCCTAAGGGGTCTCGGGTCTTTTTGTTTGCAAATTGGAAATTAACTTTCCTGGTCGGCCTAAGGTCGGGAAAATCAGTCTATCAGCCCTAAATGACAAGTATATAAACTACATTTTCCTCTTTCATTCAAGATGATGGAAAAAGCGTGGAAACTATACTCAAGCATTCAAGCATTCAAACATTCAAGCATTCATTCCAAGTCTCCATTCAAGGCTAAGTGTTGCATTCAAGACAAGGATTCAACCATTGAAGAGGAGATCACTTACTACATGCTACATACAACATACTACTACAACAAACAACAACATCTAAACCTTCGCACATAAGGATACCAACATCCTTAGAACAAGGTATTAGTACTTGTTTTACAGTCATTTACATTTACAGCTCTTGCTCATTTCTTGGTTAATTCCAAAACCGGGGTTTGACCTAAAGGCAAACCCCTAATCCCTAACCCCCCAATCGTCTTCGCTTTTCTGTGTGTAGGTTGCAGGTACGCGGCTGAAATTGAAGATCTGGAATCCTTGTGCAGAGACGAACAGATCCCCCTTCGTTTCGCGGATTTTTCGGAGGACCGTGGCGTCGGGCGCCATTGTCCCGACAACTTTTGCTCAAATTTGCAGGACAGCGCCGTATCGACATTTTACTGCTAATTCCAGGTCCGCAGCTTCATACTGTATTCCTATCTCAGTTTATAAGCGAATCTTTATCACTTTCTATGCATGCTTAGCTTAATTCTTCTATGCACATTCTTTACAAAAGAGGGTAGCCTTGCTTTCTTAACCCTTGAAACACATTTAGCATCCAATCTTGCATTGCGTGGGATTGGATCTTGTGGGTTTCAACCCCTCTTTTGAATGTAAAGTCTCTCCCCTAAGTGAAAACCATCGAATCCTAGCGAACCTCCCTTCTCTCTCCTCGGAGTTGGAAGAGGGGAGAACAACTAGGGTTCGATCGCGATTTTCCACTTTACAATATGCTTTTGAGTTTGCATGTTTGATAGTTTTATTATATGACTGATATATGTTACCGAGGTTGAATCTGATATTTTTATGGATGATTAAGTTTGTATGATTCACCCCCCCCCCCCTCTCATCTTGTTGGCTATTGGATCTATACTTATATTAAGTATCAGAACTATCATCCTATGCAAAAATGATTTATGGGTTATGCTCTACTTGGCTTACTAATTTTGTAGTTAAAATTTCACAAGAAACGAAGCCCTCAATAAAAAGTTATGCAAGTTTTTCTATGGAAGCCCAAAGGAATAATGTCATGCCTTAGGTTTAACATTGAACCATTGAAACAATTTTAAAAGTTCAAAGTTTGGGTTCAACCAGAGCGGGCTGTATCACAGTGTTAGTTTTTATGAGTGTAAGGTCTTTGTATTTTTTTGGTCATTGAACTTGAACTTTGAACCTTCTTTGGTTCAAGTTTCAAGTTTTGTAGGTTCAAGGTTCATAGGTTCAAAGTTCAAGGTTCACAGGTTCAAAGTTCAATGAGTTCGCAAGTTCGATTTCAGAGATTCAAGTTCAGAGTTCAGAGATTCAACAAATTAAACAGATGTAGGTTCAGAGTATGGATGTTTTTAAAAATGATCACCAAGATGAGATTAAAATTATTTGGATGACTTTCGAGATAGCCAAACTAACAAATAAAAATTCCAACTCTCATGTTACAAAGTGGTGATCCATGTGTAAGTCTTGGCATGAATATTGTTTGTAGTTTTCAATGCAACCTATAACCACAAATTTTCTGAGACAAAAAAATCAGTCTCTATGTGGGGGGCATAACTCTCAATTAAACCATTGGATCACGCTAAATTTTGATATGTTTTAGAAAACCTAATGTTCTAAATCCTCACCAAAGAGATCTACAAAATTATGTAGGGTTAGTAAGATATGGATAACAGAGCACAACACTGTCAAATTGTCAATGACAGTCAAATTAATTGGGCTTTATTTCCCTAAAGGTGAGAATTATATCCACGGGAATATTATGTGAGAAGAAAATATAAATAATCTTTTCAAGAATCAGTTATTGATAGCTAAAAGTCTCTTTAAAAAAAAAGGCTATATATATGTGATAAAATAAAAGAACAGGGCTTCTTTTTTTTCTCTTTCTGCTGTAAAAAAGAGGGGGACAGTATTGTTTTCTAGACTGCATAGTTTTATTTATTAGAAGTGTTGAGTCTGTGAGATCACATTTTGGCATTGATGGAATGAAGAAGATTTTGTTGATCTATGCATTTGTCAATATTTTCTTTTGATTACAATGAGCTTTGTTTCTCTTGTAATTACCTTTCATTGCCTTTTCTGTTACATCAAACTATGTATATGCATTTGATTCTGAAACTTTGATTTCAGAAATAATTTGTATGTTGGAAATAAATATGTTGTTAGCTCTTTGCCTGGGTTTTTTGATCCCCCTTGTCCTTTGAGGCATGAGAGAGACTTGATCAGAGTCCAAGGCATTTTGATTCTATTGGAAAGGGTATTTTCATGGGTGTGGGTAATTTCTTTAAACTGTGTTTTACTTATCTTCATTCACTTCATTATCAATCTATTTTTCACATCTACTTCCATGGTTATGGGTAGATGTTAGTTCTCCTTTATTGCTTTCTAGTTAAAAGCATATTCAAAAAATATACATTTTATCCAACGAATGGAGTTGTACCTTCATATCAAAATTCAGAGAGCACTTGCACTTACCATTGCAAGTGACTCAACTGTTGGTTCTTGTTTTTGTCTTTCAATTTGGGCATTTGCGAGTCATTTTTAAAAGGTATTTAAGAAGGACAAATCTGTTAACCAACACTTTCTTGAGGGAGAAGTATGAAGCTTTAGAAAAGTTCAAGATTTTTAAAGCTATGGTTGAGATAGAGACAGGGTTGAAGATGAAGTGTTTGAGATCAGACAGAGGTGGTGAATTCACTTCCAATGAGTTTAATGCATTTTGTGAAGAGAATGGGATAAAAAAGACATTTGCCTACTCTGAGAATCCCTCAGCAAAATGGAGTCATGGAAAGAAAGAACTTAACCATTCAAGAAGCTGCAAGGATAATGATGATTGAAGGAAATATTTTGCACGTTTATTGGAGAGAAACTATGAGTACTGATGTTTACACTCTTAACCAGGTGCATATCAAAGGTGATAACGATAAGACTCCTTATGAATTATGGTTTGGTCATGCTCTAGTTGTTAAATATTTCAAAATATCTGGAATTAAATGTTATATCAGAAGAGATGAAGATCTAGGAAATTTTGATGCTAGATGTGATGAATAAATATTTCTTGGTTATTCTAATAAAAGAAAGGCCTACCGGTGTTATAACAAGAGATTGAAAAAGATAGTTGAGAGTGCTAATGTCAATGTCGATGAAGACAATGAGAGTCAAATCAGATATTATGGATATGATTCAAATGATCAGAGTGATAGTGAAAATAAACAAAAGCAACCACAAACCTAGAATCAAGTTCAGATTGTTCCGGTGAATCCAATGAATCAAGAGGAAGGAACACGTGCAAGTGCAGAAGAAAGAAATCAAGAGTCTTAAATTCAATAAAATCCTAAGACTCCCAGGTATGTAAGGTTGAATCATTTAGAAAATCATATCATAGGAGATATAAATAAATGTTTTCAGACTAGAAGAAGAATTGCAGAAGACCAAGTTGAGTATTGTTTGATTTCTAAGATTGAACCTAAGGATGTGAGTGAAGCATGTAAAGATGAACATTGGGTAAATGCTATGAAAGAATAATTGAATTGGATTAAAAAGAACAATACATGGATTCTAGTTCTCAAACCTAAAAACAAAAATGTAATTGGAACCAAATGGGTCTTCTAGAACAAATTGAATGAACAAGGTGAAGTTGTTAGAAATAAAGCAAAATTTGTTTGTAAAGCATGTATTCTCAAATGGAAGGAATCGATTTTGAAGATACTTTTTCTTTGGTGGCAAGTGTAGACACCTAAAATTGTCCAGTCTAATTAAATAAATATCTTTATTTATTTAATTATCTAAGCCTAATTATTCTATTAATTAATTAAATATTTATTTATTTAATTAGTTCATTTATCCTCTTCTAGCCTTATTTCTCATTTAAATAAATACACTTATTTATTTAAATTATCATTTTTCTAAATTAAATAAATATTTTATTTATTTAATTATCCCACTTCCTTTATTAATTAAATGAATCTTTATTTATTTATTTAATTCATTAACCTTTTCTACCTATGACACATGTCATTCATCTCTTAATTCCTACACTACCTACCCTTTCATTATTTTTCTTATTTCCTCTACCTACCCTTTAATCATAACCGACCTCTTTTACACCTCTCAATATTATCCCTCCATTTCTTATAATGTCTTCTATATGAGGAGATACTTCCTTCATTATCAGACCCCCAACTATACACCCTGACTGATCAATTGACTACACTATGTTTTGCACTTTCATATGCGATCCTACTTGCAACCACATTTCCGTTCTTTGTTGAGCTCTTGTGCACATAAAATCTGAGAGCAAATATATCAAGCAAGATCAATGGAGATAGGAAGAATGGAGATCCAAACCTTATCGAACATGTGATGGTATAATCTTTGTGATTTCATTTGATTTGCATTGTCTTAGGTAATCTTCATATGTTATGGTGGATCTTTGTTGTTGTTAGGCTAGGGTTTTTGTGGTTGAATTCATTTATTCTTTCATCATTGTTGTTATCCATTTTCACCATATACATTTTGGCACGCCCGGTGGGACTCTTGTCCCTTTTGCATTTAACATCTTTTGTTGCAGATTTTGTTTTGAGGTTGCAGATCTGACATTTCCGACTTGCAGATCTGACATTTCCGACAACATTTTGATATTTCGTGTCTATGCACTTTCGGATCGCATTTTTGATTTTCTGCCGCGTCTGTGACATCTGGAGCCACGTCTGCATGTTCGACAATATTTTTATTTTTTTTTGCAGATTTCAAGAAACGCGTTTGTATTCCATAGTCGCGTCTGTGAGGTCTTTAGGCACGTCTGCGTTAGAAAAATGCGTTTGCGATCGGGAGTCGCGTCTGTGTGTTCTAGCAGCGTCTGTGTCTGTGACAACTACGTTTGTGTTCTGTTGTTGCATTTTTTTTTTGTTTCATTGATTCAGTTTTGCGTCATTCGGATTTCAGATCTGGTTTATTTTGAGCTAACATTTTCAGATCTAGCTAACAAAAGTGGTGCAGCTTTTCTTGAAAGCAAAATCGTTTTGTTGAAGGCCCCTATTTTCACAGTCTTTTGGATCTAAAATTTACCTAACTTGTGTGCTTGCAGGAAGGGGTTATTATTTGAAACAATCCAAACTACTAATAGATCTTTGTTGCAGGACCTTGGCAAGGGTTTTTTATCTTTATTATATGCCTTGTTTTCATAGATTAGCAAACACTTCAATTGGTGCACTAAAATTGAATCATTGTCTTTTGTGTCTTGAGCAATAGGCTCTTTTTGTTTAATCTTTAGAGGGCCTGTCTCCCCGTGTGGTCATTAGGACTACTAGTGAGGAGAGAACGACCCAAGTGGTAGCAAAAGAAAAGCCATCTTCTTCCAAACCACTATAAATAATTATATTTATGGTGAAAACTATGGATAATGTGTGCTGATTAGTTCATACCGACACTATGTCTCCCCATAAACCCGTTTGATCAAATTTATTTGATCATTTGTAGGGCGTAACCCCTAGTGGCTGGGAGCCTTCTGTATTTACAGAGCTGAAAGTACCGCATGTATGACCACACAAGCGGATGCCCTTACTAGCACCTTTTTGTTTTAGAAGACAAAATCCTTCTAGTTGTTGGGGCAAGAGGTCGGACCTCTGGTAGCAAGCCACACACATATGGTTCTTAGTAGAGATACAAAGTTCGCCACGAGGAGTTTTCCTGGGGACTGATGTTTGGTTGCCCCAAGAAGTGAGTGTCGAGGGTGGAGCCAGTGAGGTCAAGCATCTAAGTATCCGCTCTGAATAGCGTAGCCTCAGGGGAAACTCCATGTGGGATCAACAACTATTGTCTTGGCCAGCTATAAGAATTGTGCTTGACTTATTTTGAACAATCAAACATTCAAGACCAAACATCAAAACATTGTGTCTTTTGTGTCTTCAAGTGTATGCAAAACATTTTTACACCAAACAACACACTTGTCTTTGAGTTATTTTGGAGTCTAAACACTTGCAAACATTGAGTCCTCATCAACACTGTGTCATCTTGTCATGAAAAACAGTCAAACATTCAAATTTGGTCACAAAAAATAGCTTCACAGATTGGAAAAATTGCACAAAGTTTGCAGAAATGCATCTGTGTCTGACAGAATAGCGTCTGTGTCATCTGAATGCATCTGTGAAGGGCAGAAATGCGTCTGTGTCTTTTGAGCAACATTGCATTTACAACATCTCAGAAACACGTCTGTATTTGACAAAATAGTGTCTGTTTCATTTAAGTGCATCTGTGTCTAACAGAATAGTGTCTGTGTCATTAAAGCGCATTTGTGAAGTATACAGGCATGTCTGTGTTCAGGATTGAAAACTTTCATAATTCAACAAACAAGAACAGTCGGTTTCAGACTTATTGAGCTTCCTAGGTTATCTCTCTGGGGTTTTCTGATAGTTCTGATACTAAATGTAAGTACAGATCCAATAGCCAACAAGATGAGAGGGGGGGTGAATCATACAAACTTAATCTTCCATAAAAACATCAGATTCAACCTCGGTAACATATACTTTAGTAATATAACCAAAAATGTTAAACATGCAAACTCAAAAGCATATAAACATCATAAACCTCATAACACCAAATTTAACGTGGAAACCCAAATAGGGAAAAACCACTATGGGATTTCAGACCCACTAAGAAATATACTCTTCTAGAGTATGCTTAGTTAAAAGAAAATCCTGTTAAAGATTACAAACACATTGCTAGATGTGACCCGATTAAGGGATTTCCCTCAGATCTGTTAGGATCTTCACCTTGTTAGAAGTGACCTTGTTAAAGGATTTCAAACATTCAATCAGAATGTCACCTTGCTAGAGGGTTTTACAAATAAGATTGTTAAGTCCACTCGGTTAAGAGATTTTCTATCACTTGCACAAAATAACAGTAATAAAAATCTATCTGCAACTTCACATCTAAAATGCTAAAGCAGATTCTTATTTGTTCAATACAATCTAGACATACAACTAATCTTGTCCATCTGCTGGGCTTCTATAATCTGTTATTCAAATAGGTCTTCAAGCTTCAGTGCTCGTTTATCACTATGTAGCATCCCTGTGCATACACTTGCCCGCATGCATTGTTTATCAACAGTTCTCTATTTATAAACAATTAGCTAACCGCTTAATCTCCTTGATCACATTTCCATCTTTCAATCTGAAAATGTTTTACCCTACCTTGGAACTTGCATACCTTTCTTGGAACTTGTGTTAGGGTATTGCGGTTCAATCTGAACTGTAGATCTTCATGTCGATCTTCCATTGCCATAGATTCTTAACAAACTATATTTACGGTATACCAATCATTTAATCAGTTCCAGCTCACCAACTTCCTTCATTAAATAACGCATGTAAACATTTAATGCATTCTATTACAGCTCGGTTACAACTTGGTTACAACTCGGTAAATACTAAACTTTACTCGGTAGACATTCTGCCTTCATTAACCGATAGCGATAACCTTAGGGTTTACCGACTAGGTTCTTTGCTTGATAACATAGTATAGTATTAACCTTACAATTTACAACATATGTATGATGTTAAAACAATCTAAACATCATAATCTCATCATTTTCTGACTCGGTAATAGTTGCCCATTGAACACCTTATTCATCTTCTTATTCATCATAATATTTCCTATGTCTTTTACCGACATCTTTATATTCGTCAAATCATACTTCTCAAGATATGGCAACATCATACTGAATTAGAAAATCAATTTCTTGACATCAATGACAAAATAATAATATCAAGATAGTAAACATCCTTAATCAGTTATATCCATAATCATCAACAACCTTCTCAATATCCTTTATTGAAATGTCAACAATCCTTCATTGTCTGTTATAATGCCAAATGCCAACATTTTCATCTAGCATTCAACCTGTCTTTGGGTCTGACAAAGTCCATTATTTCTTTACACCTTACATTACATTCACATTTATCTAAACTTGAGTCAAATGGTCACTTGCTTGTCCTCATCATACTTTGTCAACATACTACATACAACAACATTTTGCTAAGTGGTCCCTCATCAAGGTCTCTCACCTTTGGGTCTCATTTGGACTTACTTAGAGTCAAGGTCAACTCACCTCATCAAGAGAAACTATCATCTCTTTGGAAGACACACCTACTCTACTACATACATACTTGGTCTTACACTTTGGACATTGCAAGTACACTTCATATTCATTTACATTCCATCCAATTCTTGGTCTTCCATACTCTTTCCATTTTCATCTAGTCTCACACATCTTGGTCAATACCTAGTTCATGGTTGAAACTCATTTACAAAAATCTAGGAGAGAAGCTAAAGAGGCTCAGGAGTCCGCAAACATCAGTTCTTATGAGTATGACAATGATATCTTTTTCAATTCTGATCATACTAAATTACCTGACATGGATGCTTATAGAAACATTCTGAATGTTGAGAACATGGATACTATAAACAACAATGATACACACAATGACAATATGGACAACTTTTCCATACATTCAGCACAAGTGGAAGACACCATTATGAATCCCCATTTCAATCGATTGGTTGAGGAAATAATGCGGAGAGATAGACAATACTTCTTACAAGTGATGGCACAAAGTGGAACCAAGATCCCTCATGATTTTGACATGTCTCAAATAATGGAAAATTGACCTTTGCAACAACCTCACTCCAACATGGATCAAAGGAGGCCTAATAGTGGAGGCAATAGAGGACCACATATGGTACCTGAATCACCATCATCTTTGTTTCAAAAACCAGAGGTCCCTTACACACATGGTCAAGCATACAATACTCACCTTCGCAGACCATTATGGAAATCTTATGCAGAGAAACATGCTCAATCACATACCAATGCTAAGGATCAACTACCAAAGCAATTGGATATTCAAAGGCATGCTCAAAATTTGGACACAAGGAAACCCCGCGTCAAATTTGGGGGCAACACACTAGAACAAACTCATGACATGCCTATAGAGTATGGTATACATGGACAAAGCAAATATTCCATTCCTCATCATGACTCTATACCAAGTGGTCCATATACACAGCATTATTATAGACCTCCTCCATATGAACATGTGTATGATCAATATCATCCATATATGCAACATGCTCCTCCTCCACCCAGTGGTTCAGGCATGGTGTATGGTCCAAGAAGTTGGTCTCCACTGAAGAACAATTTGGAGCAACAAATCAGGGACTTACAAAAGAAAATGGAGGACATAAATACACCGAAGCCAACTTACACGATGAGAGACATATGTCCTTATCCATTTGACAAGAGCATTCCAATGCCTCCTTTTCCTACACACTTTGTGACACCTAAGTTTGATAAGTATAGAGGCAAAGGGGATCCGAAGGCACATATAAGATAGTTTTTCACAGCTTGCATTGAGGTAGCAGCAGAAGAGACATATTTGATGATATTATTCCCACAAAGCTTAGGTGATCAATCTATGGAATGGTTCTCCCAACTCCCACCTGGAATTAAGTCTTGGGGTGATCTAGCAGAGGCATTTATCCAACATTTCTCATACAACATAGAAACAAACATATCAGTCACTACTTTGTGCGACACCAAGCAAAAAGATGCAGAACCATTTTCATCATTTTTACAAAGATGGAAGAATCTAGCCAATAGATGCTCTTGTGAAATTCCACAAAAACAAATGGTAGAAATGTTCACCAAGAATGTTAAGAAATACATTGGTTATGACTTAAGAAAAGCTTGTTTGTCCACTTTCAAGGACGTCATTGAAAAAGGCTTAGTGACAGAAAAGGTCCTAATTGAACAGGGAGTCATTAAGATATTCAAGGAAAACAAAGATGACTTTAAAGGAAAAGATAAGCCAAGATTTTGGAACAAAAAAAAGAACACAGTCAATGATGGTGTTGTTGATGCCAATACAGTGCAACCCAAAATCATTTTTTTGGGATTAAGCTCTACAAACAATCAAGTGAATACTCAAACAACTTCCAGTTCATGAAGGAAGTACACCCCATTGGGAGAACCACTTGAGTCAGTTTTCAAGAAGCTAGTGGCAAACAAAGTAATCACAATTCCAGATTTTCCTCCATATGAGCCAAAGGTCAAACCAAATTGGTGGAATGATGATGAGTATTGCGAATTCCATAAGAGAAAGGGTCATAAGACAGGAAATTGTCATCGACTGAAGAACATCATACAAGATCTCATTGATAGAGGTGACATTGAGATTGAAGAACACTCATCCAATCAAGAACATGAGATGTTTAAGGAACCATTCCCAAAGCATGACAAGGGAAAAGCTGCAGCCACAGATGACCAAACCAACTATACAAGAGCATCCTATAACTACGATTCAACTATCAATCACATCTCGATGGACAATTATGTCTCTACCATTATCATCAAGGACAAAACACTTGAGAATTCTACCCAAAGACCCAAGATTGTCCTAAAAGGCATTAGATCTTCTTCTGAACCTACCTCTGAATGTCATGTTACAACCCATTGAAGTAAATTCACTTTGCAAGGTGCTCCAGCTAAAAACATAGCTTCCTCATCAACCAAGCCTAAGTATGACCTTGTAGAACAGTTAGGGAAGACACCCGCACTAATCTCCATCCTTGAGCTCTTACGTATATCCCCGCACATAAAGCCATTCTTGATAAAATCTTGACAGACATTGTTGTCCCCACTGATCTTAAATTGGACCAATTTCAAGCCATGGTGGGATACCTTTCCATTCCACACTCCCTTACATTCACAAAAGATGATGATGCCTCCATAAGTCAGCCACATAACACACCATTACACATTGAAGCCTTCATACACAAACATCAAATAAAACGAGTCCTCATAGATGGAGGAGCGGGTCTGAACATTTGTACATTGAGCACTATTAAAAAATTGGGATATTCTAATAAAGCTGTGAATTCTAGAAACAAAATTACCATCAAGGCATATGATGATGAAGAGCGTTCATCCAAAGGCACAGTCACCTTGCCTCTCAGAGTTGGGCCAGTTACAAAGGATGTGGTTTGTCAAGTCCTAGACCTAGATCTCACATACAATATATTACTAGGACGTCCTTGGATTCATGAAATGAGGGAAGTCCCATCTACATACCACCAATGCATTAATTTTCCTCACAATGGAATTGAAATAACAGTTAATGGAGATCCTAATCCATTCGTATACTGCAATAACTTGAGACCGAAAATTGAGACGATCATTCCCAGTAATCGCAAAGATGTTCCTTCTTCGACATACATTGATCCTGAGTCATTAAAACCTTCGACATCCAAACAAGGTGAGCTTAAAGGGAAATTCCAGGACAAGGGCATGGGTGAATACACTTTGAATCAAACCATGTACTTACAACAAGTCATGTGTTCACCAAAAGAATATGGAAGGCCACATCCTAATAAGCAGGTATCTATCATTATACTCAAATGGGACCCTACTATCCTTCAAAGATGGGGTGAACTAGAAGAGGAAGACTTATACAAAATGCTTTACAAAGACCTTGAAAATGATACACAAGATCACATCAGCATACCATGTGAGAAGTATGGCAAAGGGTTCAAGATTCTACAAAAATTTGGGTATGATGGCAAAAGCCCTCTTTGCTTAAGAAAGGAAGGCATCATTGAACCTTTACAACCTAAATTGACATTCAAAAAGGAACGCTCGAAGGGACTTGGTTTCATGACTTCCAAGGTCCACACTCAAAGGACAAAAGAAGCATTACAAATCAAAGCTGCCAAAATTCAACAAGAGAATAGCTATTCCACAGACTCCAATGAATGGGAATGGGATTCAAACAAATCCTCCAGTGACTATGAGCTCACCAAGACATTCAGAGAGCCAGATGAACCCATAGAAGCAGAATAATTTTATGAAAAATTCAAAGTTGGTCGAGAAACAACCCCGGAGGATCCCATACAGTCCTTGCCTCTAGGTCCTAGGTTGAAATCACATAGAATGAGAACACCTATCCCAGAATGCGCTACTAGTGATGATAATTTGGATTCATTCACAATCGAGACTAATGAGGAGAGTGCCAACAATGACCTTGATAACTACCTCAACATACCTGAATATAACTGCATCTTCACTCTTAGCCCTGCTAACTTTGAAGAAATCAAAGGCCTTCCCCTTGTTCACCACCAACTTATTGACTGAGACCATGAAGGACCTGCACAGTTTGACACATTCCAAAATGATGAAGCTTTTATTGACTATCTTGGCATATGAGATGATCTTCCCCCTGGGGACCATAAAGCAGGATACACTATAGAACTCAATAGTGTGGCATGTTTTGGTGAGGGTGTCGGGCCTTCTAGTCGCAAAAATATAAAAATAAAAACAAACCAAGGGTATTATGGCGAAAAGTTGTCTGACCCCAAAAAAGTAAAAATAAAGGACGTATCTGAGGGCAAAAACCTCTCTGAGGCACCCGAAGATGGAAGGCTCGACATTCTCCCAGCATCTTATGAGGAAAAGTCATCCATGTTGATAGAGGAGACTATCAAAACAAACATTGGTACAGAAGAAGTTCCACACAACATATTCCTGGCTCAATCTTTGACAGAGTCAGAAAGGTCAAAATTCATAAGTTTCTTCATAGAACGACAAATCAACTTTGCATGGTCATACGCTGATATGCCTGGATTGGATCTGGATTTGGTAATACACCATTTGACAGTTAAATCGGGGGCAAAACTAGTGAAACGGAAATTAAGAAAGATGCATCCACAAGTCGCATTATTAGTCAAAGCAGAGCTTGAGAAATTATTGGATGTCGGATTCATATGCCCAATTGATTATCCTGAATGGATCTCCAACTTAGTGCCTGTCAGTAAACCAGATCGTAGTATTAGAATATGTACAGATTTCAGAGACATCAACAAAGCTTGTCCTAAGGATGATTTTCCATTACCAAATATTGACTTGATTGTCAATCTCATAGCAGGTCATACGATGTTATCTTTGATGGATGGATTCTCTGGTTACAATCAAATAAAAATTGCATCCAAGGATCAACACAAAATAGCATTCACTTGTCCTTAGGGAACTTTCTATTGGAATGTCATGCCCTTTGGGCTAAAAAATGCAGGCGCTACATATCAAAGAGCCATGACTACTATCTTTCATGATCTCATGCACATTACTGTGGAAGATTATGTTGACGACCTCTTGGGAAAATCAATAGACAGAGATACACATTTGGACATACTTTCAGTCATCTTTGATCAGTTGGAAAAGTATAAAGTAAGATTAAACCCCAAGAAATGTGTCTTTGGAGTAACCTCCGGGAAGCTCCTAGGATTCATTGTATCAAAAAGAGGAATCGAAGCCAATCCAGCAAAAGTCAAGGCCATCCTAGGGATGCAACCAACACGAAATATTAGTCAGCTTCTATATTTGCAAGGGAGACTCCAGTCCATACGAAGATTCATAGCACAACTTGCAGATAAGTGTAATCCCTTTCAGCACTTTCTACATAAAAACATCAAATTCAAATGGGATGATAACTATCAATAGGCTTTCCAGATACTCAAAGATTATCTTCTGAATCTGCCAGTTTTGATGCCACCAGTTCCAGATCAACCTCTATTACTATACATATCAGCTACTTCAACAGCCCTGGGGGCACTCTTAGCCAACAAGTTGCTGAGGGCAAAGAAAAGGCAGTATACTATATCAGTCGCACATTGGTGGGATATGAGCTAAACTACACACCAATTGAGCATGCATGTCTTGCTCTGGTCTTTGCTTCACATAAATTACGACATTACATGCTAACTTATAAGACTAAGTTGGTTGCAAGGATTGATCCATTGAAATACCTTCCCAATAAAGCAACACTTACTGGGCGACTAGCCAAATGGGTGATGATCCTGAGTGAATTCGACATCAAGTATGTGGACAGAAAAGAAATAAAAGGACAAGCTTCATAGATCAGTTAGCAGATGCTCCCATTATAGATGATGTTCCTCTAATTTTAGAATTTCCAGATGAATCCATTTTAACAGTGTCGCATGCAAAGCTTTGGCAACTATACTTTGACGTCTCATACACACAGCATGGGGCAGGAGGTGGCATCGTCTTCATAACTCCTCAAGGGGATGCTATCCCAAAATCATATCGATTATCATTTCCCTACACTAATAACATAGCGGAATATGAGGCATTAACAACTGGATTATGGATTGCAGTTCAGTGGAAGATCCAGGAACTTCATGTTTTTGGAGACTCTCAACTTGTAATTCATCAAGCAACTAATGACTACCAAACAAAGGACGATAAATTAATGCCTTACAAAAGAATGGTGGATGAATTGAAACAACAATTCATGAAGATAGACTTTGAGCAAATACCAAGAGAGCAGAATAGAGCCGCAGATGCCATGGCTACAATTGCTTCACTAATTGATCTACCACCGAATGAGACCCGCTATGAGTTCTTGGTGGATAACCTTTTGGTTCCCTCATATGACATCACTCCTACTAAGATGATATGTGTTGTTGGTCCTAAGTCCTAGTTATATGGTTCCATTTTTGCATACCTTCGTGATGATACCCTACCTCCTGATCTATCCAATAACCAACGTCGCACTTTCATTCGCCAATCTTCTCGATATGTCATTTTAGTCGATATCCTATACCATTGAGGTCTAGATGGCACTCTTTTTAGATGTTTAGAAAGAGACGAAGCTCAGATTGCGTTACATGAAGTACATGAAGGGATATGTGGTCCACATTCTAGTGGTCCTACCTTAGCCAAGAAACTCATCAGGACTGGATATTACTGGCCCAATATGGAAAAAGATTCATATCAGTTTGTCAAGAAATGTAAATAGTGTCAACTTCATGGAGATCTCATCCATGCACCAACACAATAACTTCAACCAATTGCGACTCCTTGGCCCTTTTGTTAGTGGGGACTCGATCTCATAGGAAAGATTCACCCTCCATCTTCCAACGGTCATAAATTCATCATCACTGCCACAGAGTATTTCACAAAATGGATCAAAGTCGTGCCTCTCACACAAGTCACTAAAAAACAAATCTCTACATTCATTCTCCACTATATCATATGTCGATGCGGTATTCCTATTTCCATCATCACTAATAACAGGCGTCCCTTCAAAAATCAAGATGTTCATGAACTCTGTGACCGCTTTCATATTACCCATCATTTCTCCACACCTTATTACCCCCAAGGTAACGGTCAAGTTGAAGCGTCTAATAAAACAATCCTTAAAATCTTGAAAAAGACAGTCGACGACGCTGGCCGCAATTGGCATATCCAAATTAATCCTACACTTTGGGCTTACCGCATAAGCATCCGCACACCTACAGGAGCTACACCCTATTCACTTGTCTATGACACTGAAGCTCTCTTGCCTATTGAGGTCGATTTACCCTCTTTACGCGTCTCTTTGCAAAACATTATCAGTGATGAAGACTACAGGGTCTCTCGCTTACAAGAACTTGAACTATTGGATGAACGGAGACAAACTGCTTTTAATCATCTCAAGGCTTATCAACAACGAATGAGTCGCAACTACAATCATAAAATCAAGCCTTGCACATTTGAGGTAGGTGACTTGGTTCTCAAAGAAAATCCTAAAAATCAACAAGACAGAGAGAAGAAGGGCAAATTTGAACCAAATTGGCTTGGTCCTTACATCATCATAGTAGCATATGGATCTGGTGCATATCAAATCTCAACCACAGAGGGTGAATCCTTGGAGGATCCTATCAATAGCATGCACCTTCGCAGGTTTTACACATAGCTCTCCAGAGTATCCTAAATCAAAAATACAAAAAAAATCATAAAATAAAAAAAATCGTTACTTGGTGAAAACCTGGCAAACAGGCGCCTTGTGACACAAAAAATTGGAAAAATCAAAAAACGTAAAGAGAAATAATTTCATCCAACGGTGAAAACCACTTCGGTGGTGCCCTAGGCAAGTACCATGGTGAAAACTGGGTCACCGGCGCCATGTGTAGAGACATTTCTCCTCCCTCCTTCAGGATTCCATTTCCTTCATTCTTCACTTTGCACACACTCACAACCTATCCATCCATAATAAACTTACCCATTCCCATCATGGCTTGTCATTGATCTACCTAAGATTGGTTCGCCATTCATAATAAACATTCTTTTTCACAACCCTTTCCATCCATAATAAATCAGCTCCTATCTGTGGCTAAGGCTAATCCTACATCTAGTGATGGGTGTGGAACTAAGAGCATCACATGTTTTAAGGAGTACAATTTCTTCCAGTTTTCTTCAGTCTATCCGTGCACAATCTGCAATAAAGCAGCATTTGCATCACAAATCCGCAATAAAGTTCCATCTTCTCTGCAATAAAGTATCAATTTCATGGATTCAGTCAGTTTCAGATGAGACACAACAACAACTATGGTCTTCAACAAATCAAAACTTTCAACAGACTCAGACAACATTATGGTTCAGTGCTATCTATCCTTTTTGTGAAAGTAAACATTGTTACCACAATCAAATAAGACTTATACAAGTGACAAGAGACACTAAACTTGAGGAAAACAATGGATGTTGGTGTCGAGTCTTGATTTTCTTTTTATTTTATCTTTAGGTGACATGTCTTTTAGCTTTTCCAGGATGTCTCTAACTAGGGATTTTATCTCCAGGATGTCTTTGACTAGAAAGGCGAGGATGGGGTATTGTCACCTATTTTCTTTGTTGTCTACAGATTGTCTCTTAGTAATGCTATGACTTGTCCAAGGATATGAGGACACTGAGAGTCTAGTATGAACTGGGGCATTTCTTGTTTGAGACTGTCTTATCTCCATGCAAACAGGTACAATGACTTTTTGGGTCGAACATATACCTCGATTGTCATAACCTACTTGCCATAATAAAGCTCAATGATGATAACGCACAAGAAGCTCTTTTCACTTTCATATCTTTTGTCTTCCATCCCTCATTCTTGATTGACCTCTATCGTCCTTCTTGAGTCCATGTAGCCTGCTATCACATGACTGAGTATAATGACACACCAAAAACATTTGCATTTCATGTAGTTGCACCTGCATTAGCACATGTTAGCATTTCATATATACATATAGATATCAAACTGCACTATATCCTACACACAACACATGTTAGCACATTTTACGTTCTCATCATGAAAATAGTTATTTGCATTATCATATTCATCGGCATTTCATACATTCACATTTGCATCATGCATAAACATATAAAACATAAAAGAACAAAAATATTGCATTTCATCATGTATATATTTGCATCCATATCATAAACATCACATAGAAACATACATCATGAAACATCTCATCACATAGGTACACATGCATATAGTTGCTGTAAAGATGAATCATCTCATATATATATAATCAAAAGTGTCATGATACAATGATGTCAAAATCATATGGCTACAATCACCCGAAGGTGTCTACATCATCATACAAAATAGTACAAAAATGATACATAGGGAGCCCTCTATGGCTATGATGAACTCCCTCCCTCGAAGCCGCCTGGCCTCGACAGAGTCTGAGCTCTAGAAGGACCCACCCCAGGATCATCTCACATGCTCCCTCTATCTGGTGGTGGTGGCGGACCCATAACCCCACCACTGGACGCTTGTCTCCTCTGACTCCCTTCCGTAGCCATCGTTGTCCGCGATGGTCTACAGAAGCTCCTCGCCCACTACTCTGGTGGCACTGCCCCATAGTATAGGTCTCGCCAATAGCCTATCTCCTCCCCTGCTTGTAGAACATAGGCGTATCCAGCCCCTGTGTCCTCTATCGCCTACCTCCCAACCCTTGGTGTTGTCTCAACCTTAGTATAGCACTGGATAGCCTGATCCCGCTCTCACTCTGTGTCCCTCAGTCGCCTCCTGAGCCTAGTTGTCTCCCTCTCTAGGTCTTGGATCTCAACTACCTGTCCCTAGTAGATCTCCCTCAACTCAAGCAGCTCATCCTCCTCCTCCTTGACCCCCTATGCCTCTGCCTATGGCTCCCCCTGTACTGGTGGCTCTGCCTGTGCCTCTACCCCTATCCCTGCACCTATCTAGGACCCTGTGCTGCTGGCACCTGTAGTGGCAATCCACCGCGTCCCCTCACCACCTGAGCCTGTCTCTCCTCCCCACCCTCTCTCTGTGGAGCCACCCTCCTCTCTCCAATTTCACCCCACCTCCTCCATCGGCCTCTCCCCCCACCATCTCCATCATCATCTCCATCCCCACCACCATCTCCATCTAGAGGCTCCCCTGGGTCTGTCAGTCATGAAAAGGGATGCTCAACCCAATACGTTGTGTACTCTGCATCCATGCCTGCATCCTTAATCTCCGGCCACATATCCCATGGCATAGGCACCATCTCTACCAGCTGCATCACGGCCTGATCATACGATAACAACGGCCCAAAGTGTGCCTGATCCTTGACTGTCCGAGCATACATCCCGGAACCCCGTGGCATCTGCTGGATCCTGCCAAACTGCCTGCATACCCTGTCAACTAGCTATCTCTCCAATACATAGGGAATCCACCCAATCAGATATCTGATCTGGAAGGTATAAGGTAGATCCACTACGTCCTCCTCCCACTGCTTGCACTCATGGTACGACCTCCATATCACAGTGTCAATCTCATCCAGGACTCGACGCCAATGCTCCAACCGGCCAATCTGTGGCTGTGATGTAATCATATCATACAAATGAACAAAGTTACATCCATGACCCTTTCCCCTGAAATGTATCGGTCGGATAACTGGCAGATGCTCATATGCCCACACTTGCAACAATGTAACTCCGTAGCCCAATCCTATGGATCCATGATAAACAAACTGATGAAGCTCATAGTATAAGTGTGCCAACACGCACGGTCCCTAGGCATATCTGGTGTGTTGTGTAACCAGTGTCTCCAAGGTGCTCCCCCAGCCCATAGCCAACCCCCGTGTTGCCCTGTCTGGACATAGGAACCCACTGATCACTCCTCCTAACACTACTGGTAGTGCTAGTCCTATTACTGTCATTGTGTCCCATGCCACATGTCCAACTCTCATCTCCAGTCCTAGATCCCGAAACACTCGTCTCAGGGCCTCCGTCTCGATCGTAAGGTATCAGCTCCCCATCGATCGGTATCCTTAGAATCTTGTAAACATCCTCCAAGGTGACTGTCATCTCACCCATCGGCAAATGAAAAGTGCATGTCTCAAAGTGCCATCTCTCAGCAAGTGCAGTCAGCAAACCCATGTTCACCCAAAACTCAAGCACATACAGAATGTATCACAAACCCATACCCTCAATAGTAGCTTAGTCCTTGAATGTCAGCTCTGGTCGTAATCTCTGAGTCAATGGGAATCTCTCACGTGACTCCAGCATAGGCAAATACTCCTGCAGCCAAGCAAAACAATCATATCAGTCAAAGTGACACTCACTGTTCATCACAAAGTGTTGCTATCTATCCTAGTGACACTCATTGTTCATCACAAAGTGTTGCTTTTGCTCCTAGTGGTACTCCCTATTCATCACAAAGTACTATGTGTCTTGCACTCCCTGTTCATCACAAAGTGCTACTCATATTTGCACTCCCTCTTCATCACAAAGTGTTGCTCCTATTGGTACTCCCTGTTCATCACAAAGTACTATATCTTGTTACTCCCTGTTCATCACAAAGTGCCTCGATCTATCCTATCCTAGGGCCTCTTCTTGAGTGTATCCTCTTGAGTAGTTTTCTAATTGGCAACGTATGTTCTATCACAGAATTATCAATCCTAGCCCTATCTGCTATCCTAGTCTTCCCTAGAGGACCTGCTTGAGTGTATTCTCTCAGCAACTTATCCAATCGACAGCGTATGTTCATCACAGAATTGTCGATTTGACCTTGAAGACATAAACGTGCCTTCATGACATAAACACGCTTACAGACTACACAGACGCACATGTCCTGCACAAACGTGCCCACATTTTGCAAACACGCCTAAACAACGTAGACGCGCTCGCATCTAACACAAACTCTTTTCCCAACATAGATGCGCCTAGCACAAACATAGACACGCCTAGCCAACATAGATGCGCCTGGCACAAACATAGATGCGCCAACACATTTTTGACTTTTTTTGACATTATCCTAAAGTGCATTTATTGCACTACCTAGCATGCATTTATGACAATAATTAATGCGACAAAGTACAAGGAGGTTTTGTGGTACTCACCGGCTCTCCTGCGTCTGCTGGCCTCTGAATGTGATCGAATCTATGCACCAATGCCATCACTGCTAACTGCTGACTGCTCTCTGCTATTTCTGCACTCTGATCTCTTAGGTGTGTGGATGACAATGAGGATGTATTCCCCTCGTGGTCTATTTTATACACTGCCCTAGCCCTAGCCCTTGTTTCCCGAGTTAGTCTTCATTATCCCGTGACTCTGTCACTCTATCCAATCAGTCCATTCTAGCCTTTCTTTCTTATTGAGAGATTTCCTGCGATCTTTCTAGACATTTTCATCCAATCTCTCGAGGGGGCATATCATTCCCATCTTGGGGCAACTTTGTATCAGTTCATATTATCTTCTTTGAAACAACATGACAAGCTGCATTGTCTCAAAGAGGGGCAAAATGTAGACACCTAAAATTGTCCAGTCTAATTAAATAAATATCTTTATTTATTTAATTATCTAAGCCTAATTCTTCTATTAATTAAATAAATATTTATTTAATTCATTCATTCATTTATCCTCTTCTAGCTTTATTTCTCATTTAAATAAATACACTTATTTATTTAAATTATCATTTTTCTAAATTAAATAAATATTTTATTTATTTAATTATCCCACTTCCTCTATTAATTAAATGAATCTTTATTTATTTAATTAATTCATTAACCTTTTCTACCTATGACACATGTCATTCATCTCTTAATTCCTACACTACCTACCCTTTCATTATTTTTCTTATTTCCTCTACCTACCCTCTAAGCATAGCTGACCTCTTTTACACCTCTCAATCTTATCCCTCCATTTCTTATAATGTCTTCTATATAAGGAGATACTTCCTTCATTATCAGACCCCCAACTATGCACCCTAACTGATCAATTGACTACACTACGTTTTGCACTTTCATATGCGATCCTACTTGCAACCACATTTTCATTCTTTGTTGAGCTCTTGTGCACATAAAATGTGAGAGCAAATATATCAAGCAAGATCAATGGAGATAGGAAGAATGGAGATCCAAACCCTATCGGACATGTGATGGTATAATCTTTGTGATTTCATTTGATTTGCATTGTCTTAGGTAATCTTCATATGTTATGGTGGATCTTTGTTGTTGTTAGGCTAGGGTTTTTGTGGTTGAATTCATTTAGTCTTTCATCATTGTTGTTATCCATTTTCACCATATACAACAACAATTGAAGCTATTAGATTATGTCTTGCTTATGTTACTTACAAATATTTCAAAGTTTATCAGATGGATGTCAAGTCAGCATTCCTAAATGGTGAATTGAAAGAATAAGTGTACATAGAGAAATCAGATGGATTTCTATTGGTTGATCAGAGTGATATGGTGTGATGGTTGAGGAAAGAATTATATGGATTGAAGCAAGAACCAAGAGCATGGTATGCTAGATTGGATAAGTATCTGTTGAAGCTAGGATTCAACAAAAGTACTATTGATAGTAATTTGTATTTCAATCTTGATCATGATACCATTCTGATTGTTGAAGTTTTTCTTGATGACATTATTTTTGGAGGAAATGATAGTTTGTGCAAAGAATTTGCTAATGAAATGCATAATGAATTTTAGATGTCTATGATTGGAGACATGAAATTCTTTCTGGGATTGCAAATTACTCAGTGAGAAAAAGGAATCTTTATATCTTAGTCCAAGTATGTGAAAGAGTTTTTGAAGAAGTTTGGTTTGGATGATACAAATCCAGTTGAAACTCCTATGGTGACCAAATGTAAGTTGACTAAGGATGATGATTCCCCTAAAGAAAATCAGACCAGATATAGATCTATGATTGGTGGACTACTATATTTAACTCAAACTAAACTGAATATCATGAATGTTGTTTGTCTTTTTGGTAGATTTCAAGCTGATCCTAAGGAATCTCATGTTGTAGCTGTTAAAAGAATTTTTAGATATTTGAAAGTGTAAAGTGGAAAATTTGGGGCTTAGTAAATTCACCACATGGAAGGGAGAAATCACTGAGCTGATTTTCACTTGGGGGACTTTACATTCAAAAGAGGGGATGAATCTACTATATCTAATCCTAAATGATACAAAGACTGAATACTAAGTAGATTGATTATGTTTGGAATGTGTTTGACCCTATTTTGTAAGTTGACTAGTTGAATTAAGACTAAGTGATAGAAATGAAGACAAATATGAGAAAACGGTGAGCTACAGATTCAGGATTTCATCATTCACCTGGATCTGAGAAGTTTGAGATGATTTAGAGCTGCTTTGTGAAATCTGCCAAAATTTGCAAGGATAGTGTGTCCAGACCACGTGGCCCTCCTATCGGTCCTCTAAACTTTTTGCACATCGAAAAGGGTTTTTTCGTCTCTGCAAATAGATCTTAATTCCAGAATGTACAGTTTCACACCTGCTTTCTACACACAAAAGGAAAGCGAAATATGTTGGGAATAGGAGTTTTCCTTTAGGTCAAACCCCAGTTCTGGAATTAACCAAGTGGTTGAAATAATGTAATTGAAATGATTGAAAGTAGAAATCCTCCTCTTTGAGGGGATGTTGAATTGATTGGAAATGAAATGCTTATACGTCCTTATGAAGTTTTTCTTGCCTCCACATGGAATTATGATTTCATAAATTAGAATGATGATCCCCTCTTCAATGCTTAAAATCTTGACTCTATTACTACTCCAAAGCTTGAAGGAAGACTGAAAATGTTCAATTTCTCTTGATTTCTTGAATGCTTGATCTCTTGTGTGTGCATGATAGATGGAAGGATGGATGGTCAAATGAGAGAGAAAAACCCTCTTATATACTTTCCCATAGGATTAGCTAATTATTTTTCCAACTTGAGCCGACATAGAGGGGATTTTCCTACTTCAAATTTGAGATAGGTTAGGGAGAGGGGCCCAAGATAGGTCTCCATTAAGGGGGACCAGGGCACCACACCCTCGTCCTGCCCTAATTTGGGGTAGGATCAAGGTGCAGGCAACATGCATCACTGAGTTGAATGGTGTTTTTGACATGTGTGAGCATCACCAAGTCTCCAATCAGGTTGAGGGGCACAAACACAAAGGCAAAGACACAAATGCAATAAAAAATTGCAAAAGGTACAATTTTAGGATGTTACATTTAGCCCCCACTTTAGTAGGAGTATGAGCTTACACAAATACTTGCAGTAAAGTACAAGGAGTTCAGATTGAAATACTTACACCACATCAAAGAGGCAAGATACACCAAGCCCCCAGTGGACTTTAAGATATTATGACATCAATGATAAGGTAAAAAGGAATATCATGAGAGAGAAAGAGAGAACCATGACTACAACTAGTAACATTCTCTTACTATGAGTCATGAAAAGAAGATACTAAAAATCACAAAGCAAAGACAAAGTTTGCTAAGTAACTTTAAGTATCAAGAGAGAGAATCATGAGTGGAGTGTATTCCCACATGTTAAAGTGATTGCACATGCTTTGCCAAGAGCGATTGCTTTAAGCTATGATACACCCAAAGAAGACAATCACATTATCACAATAATTTAGCCCCCAAAAGAGGATAAATCAAAGGATAATGAGCACAAAGCACAAAACATGAGGTGGTTTCACCTAACTTTGGAGTTAGTATGTTTTTTATGATAACTCATTTATATATATATATATGCATAGAATTTTCCTTATCCCCCAAAGAAAGGAAACCACCATGGAAGAAGGGAACACATGTGTCTTTTGAGTCAACATGGAAGAGACAAAAAAAGAGATCTCAATGCTTTGCATCATCCTCAAGTAGACAACACTAGGGACAACAAATAGAAGAATAGGAAAACAAATAGAAGAATGTCACAAATAAGCAAGAGAGAGAGAGAGAGAATATACAATGCCAATGAAGCTAATCAAGCACGTCATCCTCCCCCTGATCTTGCTGATCATTGTTTTGGGAAGGTGGACAAAACGCAAGAGGAGCCACATCGAGCACAGTAGATGGAGCTATCACAAGTTCAAAACAAGGACCATGCTCTAATGATGAGTCACTTTGTGCATTGCTAGGAGCTAGGATTAATGCTTTTGAAAATTTTGCAGATAAAGCATTGTCAACATCAACATATTCATATTCACCTTTAGAAATAGTAGGATCAACATTTTCATCATTAACAAAATTTTCACCTATTTCTTCATCAAGAATAATAAGAATAGGAGCTCTAATAGGAATAGAACTTGAACCATCATTTGTTTTAAGCATTTTGCATCTTGGAGAATTAGGTTGAACATATTTTTTAGGGGAAAATGGAATCATGTCAATAGTTGGTGTTTTAGGGGAAGAAAAGGTTTGGGAAGAAACTTCATGAGCTCTAGCACGACATCTCCATCGGTGTTCTCTCGCACAACGGTTTCGTCTAGTTTTGGCTGAAGGTTGAGGAGGTTTAGGTTCATCAAGTATAGGCTTCGTCTCTTCTTTTAGGGAAGGATGAATGGGTTGAGGTATTTTATGTTGGTCAATAAGAGAGGTCAATTGCTTCTCTCTATAAGATAAAGAAAGAGGAACCGCACCATACAAAGGAGGAATGGGAGGTGTGGGAAGGAGGTCAAGTCCATCATGAGGAGGAGGGATAGGTCTAGCCTTAGGAGGAATAGATTGACATTTAGGAGGAAGCATTTTTATACCTTTGGGAGGAAGAGTAGACTCATCCATAGGAGAAGGGATATATTTTTATTTAGAAAAAAGAATATCTCTTTTCTTAGGAGAAAGGATACTCATCTCTTTAGGATAAGGAATAAGTGCCTCTTTGGGAAGACTATTATTTCTTTCCTTAGGAGGAATAATAATCTTATCCTCAAGAAGGGGTATATGATCATCAAGAGGAATGCTAAGTGTCGGATTTTTGGGTTTACTCAAGGATAAAATAATTTCATGTTTCTAGTTTTGATATGATCTAAAGAGAGCATCACTTCTAGGTTGAAGAGGCAAGAATCGTTTGGACCAAAAGTAATCAAAACAAACATCTCCATGCCTCATTGTAGGTTGATACATGCTATGATTAACAGTTGTGATTTTATCATTATGAGGAAATTTCAAACACTTATGAACTGTGGAAGCAATAGATTTCATGGAAGAGATCCAAGGATGTCCCAACTTCACACAAAATTGATCGAATATAGGAATGATAGCAAATATAACATCCAATTATTTAGTGCCAATATCAATGGGAAGTGTTATAGAACCAATATTAGGACAAGAGAATCCATCAAAAACTTTAACTACCACATCAGTATCATCATATATCACTTGATGCAATTGCAAAGTATAAAGAAATTCTTTACTTGTCACATTAACCATGCAAGCAGGATCAATAAGCACTCCTCTAGCAAGTATACCTTTGATTTTTGCACTTATGTATAATGGGTTGTCGGGTTCTTTAATGGTCTCACTAGAATCAAATGTGATGCACAAGTCCCGAGGAAGTTCTTGTTTGTCTACAAGGTTCACCACATTATTAGATTCAAATTTTTTAGTATCATGACCAGGTTGGCGATGGTATTGATAAAAGGATTTAGCATCAAAGTAAGGTGAATTTGTCTTAGATGGATCAATTGGTTTGATTTGGGGAAGTTTTAACACATTCCTTTGTATTAACTTAGACATAATTCTATGCAAAGATTCATTCAAAGGAGTAAAAAAAATTTCTCTTTTGAAGTATTTAGACAAAGGAGGCACACCTATAGCGCCTACTAGTTGATTGTTATTGTTGTCATTGAATTTGATAAATCCTTTGTTTGGTTTGAACTTCATAAATAATTATTGAGCACTATCACCCTTATCACTCGGAGTCATGGAAGGAGATGATTTTTCCAATTGACTCACAATTAGGTGATAGCTGTGAAGTATTGGGCACAACTGTGGAAAGGAAGTAAACTCAGTTAAGAGAAGTTTATCCCTAATATATTTTTGTAAATTAGCAATAAAAATCTTTTTAATATCTTGATCAAGCACATGAAAAGAAATCTGAGAATACAAATGCTTATATCTACCAATAAAATCAGTCACTTTTTCCTTAACACCTTGTTTACAATGCATCAAATCAGTCAAAGTAACTTTAGGACCAATGTTATTGAGAAATTGTTGAATAAAAGCATTAGCCAATTGTTGAAAAGAATTAATAGAATAAGGAGGCAAAGAACAATACCATTGTAAATCTCTATCCCTTAATGTTCTAGTAAACAATTTCGCTAACAATCTTTGATCATGAGCAAAGTCACTACACAAAGTTTGGAATGTTTTAACATGAGTTAAGGGATCACCTTTTCCATTATAAAGTTCCAATTGGGGGACTTCTACATGTTTAGGAGGTATGGCTCTAACAATGTCATTGGATAATGGGCTCGCTACATCAAATGTGGGCACAATATACTTGAATTGATTCATAGAAGCTATTTTTTGTCATAAGGAAGACACTTCTTGGGCTAGACTATTGATTGTAGCTCTGGTAGAAGGGTTGAAATTAGACATGTTGGATTCAAGGGGAGGAGTAACATTGTTGAAAGAAGGAAGAGATTGAGAATAAGGAGGTGGGACATTATGATAAGTAGGTAAAAGAGAAGGATGGGTAACACATGGAAGACTCATAGGAGGAATGAAGGAATTGTGGTTGAAAGAGTTGCCCCCTTGACTAACATTTATAGGTGGTGAATGTGATTGGGTAACAAGGGGAGCACTCATGGTAGGAGAAATGAAAGAAGAGGTATTTCCCCAATGACTAACATTGTAGGTATGACATTTTGTGTAGAGATAGCCATGATGTTTGATGTGAAGGTAGGGACACTAGTCATAGAAGTTGTTGAAGGAATGGAATGATTAACTTGACTAGGAGGTTGTGTATAACCTAGGTTTTCAGCACAACTCTTCATAGGCATGATATTAGAATCAACAATATGAGCATTACCACGCAAGATATCAACACCACGTTTATCACTTTGAATCATTCTTTTTAATCCTTCAATCAATGGGAGAGCTTCACTTTCCGGGTATTCTTGACTCATCCATTGTTGAAGATTGCCAAATTGACTGTCCATCTTTACTGATTTGTCAAACATATACCCTAGTTAGTGACTACTCCTCATTGTGAGAATTATCAAGAGTATAAATGGGAATATCTATAGGATTGGAAGAACCACCAATATCCTCATTAAAAAAGCTAGCCAAATTAGGCTCCATTCCCTCAGTGTTTAAACCTTGGGCAGCCTTAATTCTACAACTTCTCCTTATAGGGATACTATAGGTAGGACTAATAGTAGTAAAACTCATGCACTAAAGGAGGGAAATTAAAATTTTGAATTTTGAAACTTTAGAATGCAAAATTCTAGGAAAAATGATTGAAAGAATCTAGAGTAATAATGTAATCTCATAGGAATTTAAAATTTAAAATTAGGGCTTTGTTAAAATAACCTCTTAATTTAGATTTAAAATTATCCCTTTGAAGATAGAAATTCAAATTTAAAATTAGGGCTGGAAATGACCTCTTAATTTTTAAAAATTTGAAGATTTTGGAAGGAGGTGAGATTAAATTTAAAATTAGGGTTGTCCAAATCTAACCTCTTGATTTTAAAATTTGGAAATTTGGAATGTTGAAAAATTAGAGAAATCAATTTATTTTTAAAAATTAGGGTATATGTAATTAACCGCTTAATTTTAAAATTTAAATTGAAAATGAAAATGTTGCAATTCAAATTTGTTTTTTTGTCCTTAGGACGACCTAAAATCAATTAAATTTCACAAACCTCTGGAATTGAACAGCAAAATACACTCAAAACAAGCTCCCAAAACTTGAGGAGAAAAAGTTGGGACCAAGTAGGTACCTACTTGGTCTGACCAACGTTTTACCAAATTTTAAGGGAAGCAAGATATTGTGATTTTAATGCAAATTCCAGAAAAATATGGGAATTGGAGATGTCTAGATATGCGAAAATAAGCCTTGAAGGTCGGAATAAGACACACTTAGGATGTTCGAGAAGATAATTAATTGAAAGAATAAAACAAAAAAAGGGCACACTTAAGGGTTGACTTTTAGGATGTTTAGAAGTAAAATAAGAGGTTTTAGATTTAATTGAGTCAATTAAATTATTAAAGAAAAATTTGAATTTGTACAAGATTAATTTAATTTTAAATTAGGGTTTGTTGCATAAACCGCTTAATTTTAAAAATTTGAATGTTGTAAGGTGGGAATTTGAATTTTGAAATTGAAGCAAGAACTCAATTTTGAAAATTAATTCAAGGTCTACAAAACCCATAAGCTCAATTTTAAAATTAAAAATTAGGGTTTTTTAATTTAACCACTTAATTTTAATTTTTTGGAAAATTGAACATAGAAATGAAAAATTAAATTGTAAAATTGAAGAGTTCTCAGATTTGAAACAATCAATCCAATTTAGACAAATCGCAAGATCAATTTTGAATCTAAAAATTAGGGTTTTGTGAATTTAACCTCTTAATTTTTGAAAATTGCAAGGAAATTAAAATTGTAATTGAAAATTTGAATTTTAAATTGCATACACTCAAATCTGAAAAAAAAAATCATAATTAAGGATGTTCACATCGGGTTCACCAAAATGTAAAGTTGAAAAGGGAAATTCACTAAGCCAATTTTCACTTTGAGGGACTATACATTCAAAAGAGCAGATGAATCCACTAGATCCAATCCTAAATAATACAAGGAATGAATAATAAGTAGATTGATTGTGTTTGGAATGTGTTTGACCTTCTTTTTTAAGTTGACTAGTTGAATTAAGACAAAGTGTTGGAAATGAAGACAAATATAAGAAAACAACAAGCTACAGATTCGGGATTTCATTGTGCACCTAGATCTAAGAAGTTTGAGATGATACGGAGCTACTCTACAAAATCTACCAAAAGTTGCAGGGATCGAGTGTCCGAGCCAAGTTGCTCTCCTATCGGTCCTCCAAACTTTTCACATGTCGAAAAGGGTTTTTCCATCTCTGCAAATAGAACTTAATTCCAAAAGTACAACTACGCACCTGCTTTCTGCACACAAAAGGAAAGGGAAATGTGTTGGGAATTTAGGGGTTTGCCTTTAGGTCAAACCCCAGTTTTGGAATTAACCAAGTGGTTGAAATAATGTAATTGAAATGATTGAAAGTAGAAATCCTCCTCTTTGAGGGGATATTGAATTGATTGAAAATGAAATGCTTATACCTCCTTGTGAAGTTTTGCTTGCCTCCACATGAAATTATGATTTCATGAATTAGAATGATGATCTCCTCTTCAATGCTTGAAATATTGACTCTATTGCTACTCCAAAGCTTGAAGGAAGACTGAAAATTCTCAATTGCTCTTGAATGTTTGAATGCTTAATCTCTCGTGTGTGCATGATAGATGGATGGATGGATGTTCAAATGAGAGGGGAAATCCCTCTTATATACTTTCCCATAGTATTAGCTGATTAATTTTTTGACTTGAGCTGACATATAGAGGATTTTACTGCTTCAAATTTGAGATAGGTTAGGGAGAGGGGCCTAAGATAGGTCCCCATTATGGGGGACCACATATAAGCATTTCATACATACATATAGATATCACAACTGCATCACATCCTGCACACAACACCTATTAGCACAATTTACATCTGCATTATCATATTCATCTGCATTTCATACATTCACATTTGCATATGCATAACATATAAAACATAAAAGAACAAAAATATTGCATTGCATCATATACATATTTGCATCCATATCATAAAACATACATCATGAAACATCTCATCACATAGGTACACATGCATATAGCTGCCACAAAGATGAATCATCTCATATATGTATATAAAGTGTCCTGATACAATGATGTCAAAATCATATGGCTACAATCACCCAAAGGTTTCTACATCATAATACAAAATGGTACAAAACTGATACATAAGAACCCACTAATCACTCTTGTCAGCACTGCCAGTAGTGCCAATCCTGTCGCTGTCATCGTGTCCCATGCCACGTGTCCAGCTCTCATCTCTAGGCTTGGATCCTGAAACACTCGTCTCAGGGCCTCCCTATCTCCCTCTCGATCATAGGGAATCAGCTCCCCATCGATCGGTACCCGCAATATCCTGTAAACATCCTCTAAGGTGGCTGTCATCTCACCCATCAGCAAATGGAAAGTGCACGTCTCTAAGTCCCATCTTTCAGCTAGCGCAGTCAGCAAACCCATGTTCACCCGAAACTCAGGCACATACATAATATATCACAGGCCCATGCCCTCAATGGCAGCTATGTCCTCGAATATCAACTCAAGTCGCAACCTCTGAGTCGATGGGAATCTCTCCCGTGACTCCAGCATAGGCAAATACTTCTGCAGTCACACAAATCAATCATCTCAGTCCTAGTGACACTCACTATTCATCACAAAGTGTTGCTTCTATCCTAGTGGTACTCCCTGTTCATCACAAAGTACTACGTGTTTTGCACTCACTGTTCATCACAAAGTGCTGCTCACATTTGCACTCACTGTTCATCACAAAGTGCTGCTCATATTTTAGTACTCCCTGTTCATCACAAAGTACTATATCTTGGTACTCACTGTTCATCACAAAGTGCCTTGATCTATCTTATCCTAGGGCCTATGCTCGAGTGAATCCTCTTGAGTAGTTTCCTAATTGGCAACGTATGTTCTATCACAAAATTGTCAATCCTAGCCCTATTTGCTATCCTAGTTTTCCCTAGAGGACCTGCTTGAGTGTATCCTCTCAGCAGCTTATCCAATCGACAGCGTATGTTCATCACAGAACTACTGATTTGACCTAGAAGACACAAATTCACATTTTTGGACACAAACGTGCTTTCCTAACATAAACACGCATTTATTACATTACCTAGCATGCATTAATGACAACAATAAATGCATCAAAGTACAAGGAGGTTTTGTGGTACTTACTGGCTCTCCTACCTCTGCTAGCCTCTGGAATCGACGAACGCAGTCGAATCTGTGAACCAAAGCCATCGCTGCTGACTACTACTACTCTTTTCTCTCTCTGCACTCTAATCTCTTGGAGGTGTAGATGACAATGAGGATGTATTTCCCTCGTGGTCTATCTTATAGACTGCCCTAGCCCTCGTTTCTTGAGTCAGTCTTCATTATCCCGTGACTCTGTCACTTTATCCGATCAATCCATTCTATCTCGTCTTTCTTATCGAGAGATTGTCTGCGATCTTTTCAGACATTTTTTCATCCAATCTCTCAAGGGGGCATATCATTCTCATCTTGGGGCAACTTTGTATCAGTTCATATTATCTTCTTTGAAACAACGCGACAAGTTGCATTGTCTCAAAGAGGGGCAAAATGTAGACACCTAAAATTGTCCAATCTAATTAAATAAATATTTTATTTATTTAATTATCTAAGCCTAATTCTTCTACTAATTAAATAAATCTTTATTTATTTAATTAATTCATTTATCCTCTTCTAGCCTTATTTCTCATTTAAATAAATCTTTTATTTATTTAAATTATCCTTTTTCCTAAATTAAATAAATATCTTATTTATTTAATTGATCTCACTCCTTCTATTAATTAAATAAATCTTTATTTATTTAATTAATTCATTAAACTTTTCTACCCATGACACATGTCATTCATCTCTTAATTCATACACTACCTACCCCTTTCATTATTTTATTATTTCTTTTACCTACCCTCTAATCATAGCCGACCTTCCTTTACACCTCTCAATCTTATCCCTCCATTTCATATAGTGTCTTCTATATAAGGAGATGCTTCCTTCATTATCAAACCCTAACTACTTGATCAATTGACTACTTGGCATATGCAATCCTGCTTGCAACCACATTCCATTCTTTGTTGAGCTCTTGTGCACATAAAATCTGAGAGCAAATACATCAAACAAGATCAATGGAGATAGGAAGAATGGAGATCCAAACCCTATTTGACATATGATGGTATAATCTTTGTGATTGCGTTTGATTTGCATTGTCTTAGGTAATCTTCATATGTTATGGTGGATCTTTGTTGTTGTTAGGCTAGGGTTTTGTGGTTGAATTCATTTAGCCTTTCAATATCATTATTATTGTTATCCATTTTCACCATATACAATATGTTTGTGTGACTTTGTCTGAAATATGGAACACTCTATTATTATTTTTTACTCCAATTCTCTATTGTTTTACCCTAGAACTTTACAATCCAAATCCAAGTTCAACTCCAAAAGGGGGAGACAACAAAGAAGTAAATCTAATCAGTATCTCAACCCTTTTCCTAATTTAATTGTGGTTGGATCTATTGAAGTTGACCCCCTTTTAAATGTATGGTTGATCTGGTGACATTAGTGGTTTTATTATCTTAATTGATGAAACCCTAATTCCAAAATACACCATTACATTTTGGTGAACCCCACATGCCTCATGCTTAATTTTGATTTATTATCTTAGATATGATTTGTGTGCACTCAAACATTCATATTTGCACTCATAGATCATAAGTGCAACTGAATTACATAAATTTAGATGTTAAATTCATAAAAAACCTAATTTATTCTTCTAAAATTAACTTGTGGGTTGCATTTTTTTTTTAATTGTATTCTCAAATTTGATTTCTATGACATATTATATTTAGATTTAGATACATCTAGTGTTAAAAATCATAGCCCACATTGTCTAATTCATTGGTTAATCAATCTTTTTATAAATAAATTGCATTGTTTAATCATAGTTTGCATTTCCAATCTTTGCATCAATATTTCCTTCATTGTGCATGAATTTTGTTATCTTTATTCCTTCATTTAGTATTCCAGTGAAAAAAAGTTATAGACTTAGGGCTTCCTAAGGTTTAAATACTAAGGATATGGAGCTCCAATTGACTAACATATTCCATGTGAATTTCAGTGCTTCCTCTAATCCAACAAATGACATACCTAATATCATGTATCCCCATTCACCTCATACTTCTCATGATGAGGATGAATCACTAACTAGGGTTACTATTGACCAATTGGATAATATTTATAATGAGTGAAAATATTCAACAATGGATGGATCGACAATACTCAGATAATGAGGACATCCCCTTGATTGAAGGACTAAAAAGAATGGTTCATAGTGATAAGGTAGGTGTGGATGTGTTGTGTGGCCTTGCTTATATTGTTGATACCAGTATTATGCCAATCAAAAGTTGTGTCAAAGTCCTTGGTTACTCTCAACCCACTATCCAAGTTAATCATTCTATTCTTATGCCTACATCCTTTCCTAGTGTTCCTACATTTACATCTTCTATCATGACTACTTACACACAAAATGTTAATCCTACACATGTTAGTCATGGGGACAATCCTATTAATCAATATTATTACATACCTCCTTGCTGAGTCTTCCATTTGTTTCACAACCATATCCCATAGCAACATACCATAATGTTCCCCCTCCTTATTCTCAGCCTCTACTTACAACAATGTTACTTCTCCATCACAATCCAATATGTCTAATTCCATTCCATCCATCGAAGCAACTATCAATAACCTAGCTCAAATTGCTTCATACTTACAACACCAATTGGATTCTTTAACTCAATCCAAATTCAATGTTACCACATTTGAGGTAGTGAGCCCACTATCTAATGAGAATGTTCGTGTGGTTCCTCCTAAGCATGTGAAAATTCTTCAATTGGAGTTATACAATGGAAAAGGTGACCCCTTGACTCATGTGAAGACTTTTCAAACCATGTGTAGTGATTTTTCTCATGATCAAAGACTCGTGGGAAAATTATTCACTCAAACCTTTAGAGATAAAGCCTTGCAATGTTATTGTTCTCTATCTCCCTATTCTATTACTTCTTTTCAATAATTGGTTAATGCTTTCATTCAACAATTTCAAAATAACAATGGTCCTAAGATTACCCTGACTGATTTGATTCATTACAAGTAAGGAGTTAAAGAAAAAGTGATTGATTTTAATGGTAGATATAAACATTTGCAATCACAAATTGCTTATCATGTGCACGATCATGATGTTAAAAAAAAATCTATTGCTAATTTACAAAAGGATATTAGAGATAAGCTTTTATTTTCTAAGTTTACTTCTTTCATGCAATTGTGTGTAGTGCTTCATAATTATCATCTTCAAGTGAGCCAATTTGAATCATTTTCTTCAAAGGCTCTAGATGATAAGAATGAGAGCGCTCAATAATCATTTATGAAGTTCAAACACAACAAAGGTTTCATCAAGATAAATGACAACATCAACACTAAAGTGGCAACCACAATACTAGGTGTGGCCCCTTTATCCAATTACTTTAGAAAAGAATTAACTCCTATTTTTGAGTCTTTGCATAGTATATTGTTGAGGTTGATGAATGATAAAGTGTTGTAACTTCCTCCCTTAAAACCAATTGACTATTAGAATCCATTACTAGCTTCCCATGATCCCAAATCTTTTTGTCAATATCATCATCAATCGGGTCATGACATTGAAAAATGTTACTAGTTTAGGAATAAGATTCAAGACTTTATTGATAGCAATACTATATTTGTAGCTAGTGTGAATGACAAAAAGAATAACTTTGTAGTTCATCCTAACCAAAACCTCCAAATTTTCACCAATCTATTTCCTTCTCATTTTACCAATGTTGTTGAGTCCAAGCCACTCGCCTTCTCCCATGATGTTCTTGGTATAGTCTAATAATGTTGTGAGCCTCATTGACAAACCTAAACCTACAAAAGACTTATGCATTACCTTAGACCCTAATGAGATTATTGTTGCACCTGATGGCCCATTATATATTACTATGAAGATCAAATACAAACTCTTATGAGGGGTGCTCATTGATCTGGGGCCCAACTATTGGTTCTATTACTCTTCCTATTGAGGTTTGTATTAAGTGCTTAGATGTCGCCTTTTTTATTATTCCTACATCAAATCAATTGCATGTGAGGTTGGGAGATTCTTGGATCTTTTCCATGAAAATTGTCCCTTCTACAATTCATAAATATTTGAAATTCCCTCATAATGGTATTATTATAACGAATAATCATAGCCTCTACCAGCTCATAATGAAGCATGAAAATTTTACTCTTGATTACTTTTGGCCTAAACAACTTGAGCCCTGAAAGCCCCAAATTGGCATCCTTTTCTTATCTTATCAAAAATAGAAAAATGAGATGATAATGGCCTTGAGTAAACATAGAGACCCTAAACCCATGGATATTCCTCTTCGTCATCTTGGACCTAGTCTTCTTCCTACTCTCATTCCTCCTTGTCGGTGTGATTAATTATTCATGTTGGATATTATTACACCTTACTTAAGTTTACTTAGGTACATGCATTTCATAGTAGTTTGGGTATGAGACACTTGGGTGTTTGTGCCACATTGGGATAGTGTGTGTAGGAGAATTTCCACCTTTTATGGTGTGATCTTGTTACTACTTTATCATATCCACTTATTGTGGAGTGATAATTCCACCTTCAGTGGGTGATCCACCTCATGTGGAATATTTTATTGTTTCTCCTACCTACCACACCTATTTCTACCTACCCTTATTTCTTATTGAGCCACATGCCATGCTTGTGTGCTTACATATCCATAGTAGTACCACAGGGTACCTACTGCGCAGGGTCTACGTAGGGGGTACCTCTGTGGGACCCTCGATTTTTTAAAAAATATTTTTTTAAAGTTTTTTTTAATCTGTTTTTTTTTAAAAATGTTTTTTGATTTTTTTTGAATAAAGTTTTTTTTTCTTTAATAAACTTTTATTAAATTTTTTTTTAATGTTTTTTTTGTCATCAGTACTTCCAACTGACAATCAAGTGGGGGGGTCTATTTTCTCCTTTATATCTCTTGGAAACATCCCAATCAGAGGCATCTTCATCTGCAGTATTTAGAGGGCTTCTTGGTGGTATCATTTTCATGTTTCCAGATTTGCACTATATTGTGTTGTATGCTCTTGCATGAGCAATGTTGTACTTGCACTATCATAAAGTGCCACACCTCTTTGTATCTTATCTTTGATAAATATTTTGATGTAATCCTCTTGTACACGTAGATTAGGAATATTCTTGTGAGACTTGGTGCATGGCTCCAGTTGAGACTTAGATTGTACACATTTGTGCATGGCTCCCGTGAGACTTTGATTGTACCTACATTTCTGCTATTTATGAGTATCCAGATGATGCTCAAAGCAAGTTGTCTCCATGCTTGATCTTCATTTTGTTGCAGCAAGTGATTCATCGTCATCGACATGGTACCTAGTTTTGTCACACTTTGACATTATTGGTGTAGCATTGGCTCTCTTTCTTCCTTATGGGGAGGTATTTTGGTCAACACCATTGGACCATCTTTGCAGGAGATTTTGCATTGAGGGGGGCTTCATGGTCTCTTCTTCTCTCTTATTCATCATTGAGAGCATTGTGTGCTTTCATCATCTCTCTTTTGGGGGAGAGTTTTTTCCCATTGGGTTTTTCTCTCTTTCCCCAATTTATGAGAGATTTCATTGCATTGGTTTGCATGCATTTGTATTTGTACATGGGCACCTAACATGGCCTCATAGTCGGGACACATCTTGCATTGCTTAGTTGCATTTTAGACTTAAGTGCATTCCCCTAAGTTGCACTTAAGGGGGGGTGTTGGTGTGATTAATTATTCATGTTGGATATTATTACACCTTACTTAAGTTTACTTAGGTACATGCATTTCATAGTAGTTTGGGTATGAGACACTTGGGTGTTTGTGCCACATTGGGATAGTGTGTGTAGGAGAATTTCCACCTTTTATGGTGTTATCTTGTTACTACTTTATCATATCCACTTATTGTGGAGTGATAATTCCACCTTCGGTGGGTGATCTACCTCATGTGGAATATTTTATTGTTTTTCCTACCTACCACACCTATTTCCTACCTACCCTTGTTTCTTATTGATCCATATGTCATGCTTGTGTGCTCACATATCCTTATAGCCTTGCCTATATATGCAGGCTCATTTCATTGTATGAACAACTATTGATCTATCATTGATAAGAATACAGTTTATTCTGAACTCCTATATTTTGTCTCTCTATTTGTGCTTTCCATTGCCTCTAGATCTTGGCAAAATGTCACACTCCTATATACATCATAGACCCACCTCCTAAAGTACTTCGCATCATTTATCTCTCAACCTATTGGGATTTCCTCCATTCCTCCCCTTATAAGAGAAGAAAATAATCCTACGTCAATTGATCCTCAATATTCACAAGTTTTGGTTAAAGCTAGAATAAATCATTGTGCAAGAGAATGTCGATGAATACTTTGTGCTAAGGCTCATGAGCTTGATTCCCAAATCCTTTCCTTCGCAAAGACAACAAATGTTCACTTGGTCCAATTTGTCTAACCTTCGCCTAAACCTAGGGAGGAAGTTCAACTCAAATCACCTAAATAAAAATGCTCAAGAAAAATGATGGGTCAACTTCTTTTCGTGTTAAAGATCCTATTTTTATTAATTTAGATGATGATATGAATCATGATAATAATGTTGTCTATGCTAACATCGATGACCCTAATGATTATAATGATATGTATGATCTTGTTGAGATTAAGCATGATTTATCTTCACACTTTTTGAAATCATTAATCCTAGATCCTAATGAGAAGTGTTGAGATCTCCTTTTAGGTCTCTTTCATATTGAATCAAAAAGACATTTGTTTGAAATTTCTTGTGCTCTTCTTCCATTGTGATTTTAGTTCCACTACCTTTGGGGATTGAGGTCAATTCAATATAAATATTCTTGATATACATTATCTATCAGAAGTGCATTACTGACCCAAGAGTTAGTGGATCCCTTATGTACTTTTTCCTATATGTTTTGTGACCAGTATCCTTTGATCTATCCTTTCTTAGGGATATCTCATTGTGGTAATGCACTTGTCTTTTGGATGCATGCTACCTTAAAGACATTGCTCCTGATAAGGTGTAACATGGGGGCATACACTACACTCAATATTACACTTTATGCACGCACCAATGACATTTTTTCAATATTCAAGTTACTTTACAAACTAAGCCTTTTTCTTTGTAATTGGGTATTTAAAAAATTTCTTTTTCCATGACTCATTTTGAACACAAATCTTACTCAACTAGTATAGTCATGGTCTTTCCCTTTCATGTGTTGTCCCTTTTATCTCAATTTTAGAGTAGTAAGATCTTAAAGCCCCTGGGGGCTTGGCATGTCTTCTCTATCTGGTATCTTGGTGAAAGTTTTAAATTGCATAAAAATACTAAATTGGTGGCTAAATATAGTTGTAAATTGCATCCACATACAATCTTGTCCTTACCTAGATCTTATCACCTTAGTGTTTTGTCTTTTAGTGCTTGATGCCTTCTTTGATTCTACTCACACCTTCTAGAAACCTACATTTTCAACTCTCCTTCTGTCTCATGTCCAAATTCGAGTCTTGATTACCAGGACCAAAGCATTGGGTCACCATGTTCCTAGCTCGAGACAAGGGCACCCCACCCCCCTAGTCCTCCTAATCAAGATCCAAATTTGCTCCCAACAATGGTCACATCAAGTGGGTGGGAATTTAGGTCCCTTGTCGACCTGCTCCGAAAATTTAAATAATTTTTAGATGGTTAAGTATAAAAGGATGCCTGCCCCTCCTATTTGAAGTCTAAGACTAAGTTAGATGAAGCCTATGATCTCTCTTCAAGTGAGTAAGAAATCAAGCATTCATCAAACATTGAATGAGAGGTTAAGTCAAGTTCAAGAATTCAAGATGACATCCATGATCAAACTTTCATGAAGGCATTCTACATGACATCCTAAACCCTTGTGTGAGAATTAAAGCAAGCTTCATTAAGGTATCAACTTCAATTACACACATTCAATTTTAGATCTATCATTTCCCTCAAAAGGAAAACATCTTGCTGCAATTCAATTTTATTTTTATTTCAATTATCATTTCAGTTTCAAGGTTAATAACCTAAACTAGGGTTTAACCCAAGGAAAACCCTTATCCACGACTCTTTTTCTCTCTTTTAGAGTGCAAGAAATTGATTCAGGAGTTGTGATTCAAGATTCTAATAGAATAGACAATGATGAATAGGTTCAGCTTTTACAGGAGCAAAAATCAAAGGATCAAGGTGACCTACCACCTTAGTCCCAAGAATTTTGCCCGATCTTTCGATAATGGATCAGTGCATCTCCCTAATTTGGAAAAGATCCCGCTTGCCTGTCTAGAAGTTGCAGGACCAGGACAACGTACCATCTTGGTCTTGATAATTTGGCTTGGATTTTCAGCTATAGGTTCTAATTCACTTCCTCTTGTCATATCTCTACCTGTGGCTCTATCTAAAATCTAGAACACTCTATTATTATTGTTTTACTCCTATTCTCTAGTTTTTAACCCTAAAACTTTACAATCCAAATCTGATTTCAACTCCAAAAGGGGGAGACAACAAACAAGTAAATCTAATCAGTATCTTACCCCTTTTCCTAATAAAACTATGACTAGATATATTGAATTTTCTCCCCTTTTGAATGTACAATTGATTTGGCGATATTAGTGATTTTATAATCTTAATTGGTGAAACCCTAAATCCAAAACACACTAATACAGTTTTTCATAGTAACGCTTTATCAACTTGGGAGGTCTACACTTTTCCTCACCTTAGAAAGCTCTCAATTTATGGTATTGAAGGGAATTATCTCCTCTCTCATTTATCATATTGTTAATTCTATTATCTTTCATTTAGCATATCGTTCGTTGCATCTTATTTATTGCACTTTCATTATTTTTTTATCCAAATCTATCTATCTAGCTATCAATGGATGTGGAAATACCAAAAAGAGTGTTTGATCATTGCAAACCTCTTATCACAACCACCCAAAATTTTATTGGTTGTGTGTGGGTTTAACAAGGAAGAATATGGTATATTATGGAGGCTTCATCATTGAACTTTTGTGACCTTTCCTTCTGTAGAATCATAAATTCCCTATATAATTTCATAGTCACTTAGGCCTTACTTTAGTGTTTTGGCCTTCCATATGCTCTGATTATGCTTGATTCTTCTCACACGGACTTCAAATTACAATTCTCATTTCGACCTTGTTGACTGTTTCTTTGTTCAGCCTTGATAAGGTAGACAAGGTGTCCTCATTCTTGGACAAAGGTGTCCTAAGTGCCCTTGTCCAACTTAAGGGGGGCCCAATTTTAGACCCTTCAATGGTCAAAAAATATAGGAGGGAATTCCTTTCTTGTGTAGGCTTGCTTCAAAAATTCAAACATGTTTCATGAGGTGAGGTATAAATCAGGCCATACCTCCTCATTTGAGACATCTCTCTACAAGTTTACAATTATAGTTTTTCTAATCCAAGTGAGTAAATGATCAAGAATCATCAAGGTAGTGAAGGAGAGGTAAATTATTTATATTTCAAGCATTCAAGATGACATCTATGATCAAGATATTATGAAGAATTTTTACATGACAACATAAACCTTTGTATGGAGACTTAAAAGAAAGATTCATCAAGGTATAACATTCCAATTTCAAAATTTCAATTCCAGATCTAGTCTCTAACCTTTTTTAGGCATGATTTCTATTTTAATTTTAATTTAATTTTAATATAAATATAGGGTTAATTCTAAACTCGGTGATTGACCTAGGAAAACCCATATGAATGATATATTTTTTCCTTCTACTATGTGCAAGCAATGGATTTAGAAGACAATAATTACATATTCAAGAAGTGTAGACAAAGACACGTAGATTCAAATTTTGCAAAGGCATAATTTGGAGGACAAGGTTGCACCAAGCAAAATTGTTTGACATATTTCCAGCAGAACAATATCCATTCGAGCTCCTATACAAGGGCACCCTAAGTGAAATTTTCCAACATTTTCGAGTCCAAATTTTAGACATAGGTTCTTCTTTGCTTCCTCTTTCAAGATTTTGTACTATATGTTTGCATATTTGATCTCAAACTGGTTGTGTGTGCTGATTACTATCAGGGTAAAAGTACAAAGTTGTGTCATACTTTTATAAAGTAAATGGACAATGTTGATTGAAATTTTTAAATTGAATCAATAGAAAATGAAATATATGTTTTGAATTTTGAAATGATGTAAACTAATAAAATGTATATTTTTTTTGTGTATTTTATGTTTGTAATTTTTATAAAAATTTAAAAAATTATTTGAATATTTGATATTGCTATCAGGGTTCAACTGTGTAGTTTTTGAGTGAAACTCGTTGACCCATGTTTCATGAGTAGTGGTTCACAAGAACCCATCTCTCATGAGAATGAATGGTCCACTTAGCACTCATTGCATCTAGGTGATGCTCACAGGGCTGAAGCATTGGGACTTCCTGGGAGGTCACCCATCCCAGTACAACTCCAACTCAAGCGCGCTTAACCATGGAGTTTCCTCTAAGGTTAAAACCACTTCACTTGCAACCCCATTTGCAAAACCTTCAACAAGTGTTGTGCCTTATGAACCATTCATTATAGGCATAACACTTGCTAAAGGTTTTGCAAATGGAGTTGCAAGCTAAGTGGGTTTAACCTTGGAGGAAACTCTATGGTTAAGTGCGCTTGAGTTGGAGTAGTACTGGGATGGTTGACCTCCTAGGAGGTCCCAATGCTTCACCCCTGTGAGCATCACCTAGATGCAATGAGTGTTAAGTGGACCATTCATTCTCACGAGAGATGGGTTCTTGTGAGCCACTACTCGTGAAACATGGGTTAATGAGTTTGACTCAAAAACTACACAGTTGAACCCTGATAGCAATATCATAGTTTGACTTGTTGTGGAAAATACCTCCTACTTATTATTTGAATATAGTTTTTGTATAAAGTAAACACTATAATTTAGTTGTTGGTAAAATGCTAAAATTGATGTTACACAAGTTGCCACACTTTAATCAATAAATTTTACCTTTTTTCTTCAATTTTTTGGTTTATATTGATAACTTAAAACTTTAGTGAATGGATATAGTTTTTATTATTCTTTATAAATATATATTTTTCAATAAATTTAAAAATTTGCATGTACTGAAATATAACTTTTTCTATTTGCTGCCACCTTTTTTTATTCATTATTTATCCAATAGAAAAAAATAGTATCATCTTGACATATATTCTTTTCTCTAGTGCATCATATTTTTTCAGCAAAAATTTTAAATAAACTTTGGTATTTATTCTTGTCAAGATAATCAATCTTATATTTAAGTGCCAATGACCTACTTTCAATAAAAATAAAATGTAAAATATAAAAAATAATTGAAATATTAAAATCTAGATATATTTTGGAATATTCACTTGTAGATCTATAAAAGGGTATTTTTACATTTCAAAAAAAAAATTATTTATAAGAGTAGGAGTTGTTGAAACATCGATTTTTTCAAAAAATAAATAAAAAAATTGGTAATTAGACCCAAAGTGATATAAAATATACATTTAGTAGACACTTCCAATTGGAAAAGTTGTGGTCCATATATAACTTATCTATAATGAATCTATAGACCATATGTTTGGCTAAAATTAATTTTTAGTTAGAAAAACTTCAATTCACTCTTGTTGATAAGTTGGCCTGAAACATGACACAATATTGTACTTTTACCCATCAATTTCACATCTTTAGTCTTAGATCTTCCATTCAATTTATAATTTTATATAGCTTATTTTCAGCATAATTCAAGGAGTATTAAATTCACCTTGTGCTTAGTCCTTTTCAATCAGATTTGAGATTGAGCCAAGTGGATCATCCATTTTCCTTCCAAATTTAATAATTGAGGAAGTAGGTTTAGTTCTTAGTTTGCATGCATAAACTTGCGAACCCAGTTTCCCATCATTACGTTTTCTCTTTCTTGTCTTTTTGTAAATTCATTTTACTTTGTTAGGCTTTTTGTTAATATTTTTATTGCATTTAATATCTGAACTTGAGTTCCAGTTATCTTGTGCTTTCAAATATAGACCTTCATACCTCATCCATATAGGAAATGTGTTGCGATGTAGTCCCTAACCCATGCATGCATCCTGGAAATTGAGTGTATGGAGTTCACCAAGTGGTCTTGGTGACTCATACTTTTAGCTTTTGTAGTCAAAATACCTTTCTTTCAACACTTCATAGTTTTGTACACTTTATCATCCTAGGGAGCAAACTTAGAGGTAGGAGAACCCTGAAGGTTTTCTCGAAGTGGAGAGAAGGATATTGAGTCCTCATGGGGTCCAGCCACCCTTCACAAGGGTTCAATTTTCCTCCTCTATACTTGTAAGGTAGACTATCAAAGCCAACAACCCTAATGTAAGTAAACATTTGGAACTAAATAAAGTGGCCACCATAATGATTGATCAACTGAATGACTTCTAAAGAGATCATTTGTCCTTTAGTCACCTTTTAATTCTCTGACTAGCTTCATAGTTAATGCATCATTTACTCTCCTAAAATTCACATAGTTGTTCTTTAGCCACAATTGACCATAGTAGTCATAGATTTGAACATTTTCATCATACACTTTAGCAGAGCAAAGTCCTAGCTACTATTTGGTGCAAGATAAGGTGTAGAAAAGATATGATGACATGTAGAAAATGAGAGCACATTGATATACTGAAAGGGGGGTGAAGGTGAATAAAAAAATGCAAATTTCAACTTGATTAAACATTTATCATTATTGACTTCTCCAAGCATGAACCATGAATTATCAAAGTAGTATTTAATATTTTTTATTTAATGATAAAGTAAGTTATCAGAATACATAGGCACATTCACACATTCATACAAAGAACACCAGATTTATGTGGAAACCACATATGGGAAAAACATGGTGAGAATAGTTGCTTGGATCTACTACCTAGATCTAGCAAATCAAAAGAAGGAATAGAATAAGGAATTTACAATGTGACATAGGGAACAACTGACGGGAGACACCAATCCCCTACTCCAAGATTTGAGTACCAGTTCAACATGTGAGACACCAATCTCACATAAATACAAGAGAAGTGAATTGCGGACCTTCAATGAAAAATAATCAGCTTGCTTTAGATGTGAACATCAAAACACCTTCACATAGTCCATATGATCTTCAATCAAAACTAGACATAATGATTGAGTTGCTACTCACATCATCACCCACATACTTGCACATTTATTGTACATTTTAGATGTATATATTAAATAACCAAAATGCCCGAATGAACCTAGATCAACCACATATATAAATTACAATCATAATTACATTTACATGTCAACCTAGAATAAGATTAATGCATCTACAAGTTAGCCACAAGAATAAACCCTGCATCAAATGTGTAATAGGCTCAGTCCAAAATCCTACATATTACTCTAGAAGAAGGGACATGCTATTTGTTACCCAACATGCACATTCCACTAGCCCTAGTGCATAATCACACACTACTTCTGGTAGGCACACATTACAATCCTTTAGCACATAAAACCAAAACATCAACCTAGTCAGCCAACAAGCGTAGTGAACACTCTATCACTTAAAACTATTTGTCTATTGAAGCTCAACCACTAAAACTATAAAATGTGATATGTCATGTGTATACTTACTTCACATCCAAATTGAAGGCCATAACTTTCATTTGTAGTAGAATGCAAGACCCAACGCTCTGAAAATGCAACTAAATGTACATATTTTTCATGAGCAACAAACATCAAAAGTATATTGCAGATGCCTCTAGACAATACTACATAAGATATCCAATAAAAAACAACTCAAATCAAAGCATAATTATAGCATTAAGAGAGCTATCCAATATAGCTTGCCAATTTGAAACTCAAATACTAAGTCATATCATGTTAGAAGCAATTAAATTTAATTCTCATTAATCTACTAACATCTTAGACATCACACCTTTGTCAAACCTTAGAAACACCATTGACATCAATGAAAACATATGTTTAGCAATCTCCCCCTTTTTCATTGATGGAAAAAATTAAAATGCTACTAGCACATCAACACAAACTAAACTAGATATAAAATCCCCCTCTAGAGTATACATGACCTACAAGAAGCATCTGAGCATTTGAACACCTTACTCCTCTTTGAAAGATATAGCATTTTGGGTCTCTTTCTCCCCCTTTGACATCAATGGCAAAGGATAATGCTAGCATTTTGGATCTTTCTAGATATGCTCCATTTTCATCTTGAGTTCCTTACTTCATCAGTTTGATTTCTCCTATCATTCTAAAATATGATCTAAAACACTCTACAAGACCATCAAATCATCCTCTGGTAGGGAGTCAACACTCCCGCTCAACTTGTGCTTCCTATTGAATTAAGAGGAGGGAGAAACCACTCCCAAATTCTACCTGAGACACTCAAAAGTATCATTTGGAAGAGGCTTTGTGAAAATGTATGCAATTATTTCCTTAGTCTCAACAAAATCTAACTTCACCTCTTTGTCTGCAACCTTCTCTGAAAGAATGATACTTAATTGCACAATATGTTTTATCCTTGAATGCATCATCGGATTCTTGGAAATATTTATGGCACTTGTATTATCACAAAGAATGGAAATAGGTGAGCACCAAAAATAACTTTCATCTCCTTAAAATTTTGCTTCATCCATGAAAAATCAGTGCAACAATAAACTATTGCAATGTACTCCACTTTTGTTCTAGATAGGGATACTAAATCTTTCTTCTTTCTCAACAAAAACACAAGGTTGTCACCAAGAAAGAATGACAACTCACCAAGCATTGACATTTCAAACTCTTTCTATATATTGCATCCTCTAACTCTTTGCACATTGCATCATTGTTACCTCCAAAAATATTGCCATCAACATAAACAACAATCAATAATTGATCACCTTCTATTTTTAAGTACAAATTACTATTTGCACTGCCTCTCTTGAAACCTTCTTGTTGTAGATATCTATCCAATTTGTAAAACAATGCTTTGGGGTTTTGATTGAGTCCATAAAGAGCCTTGTTTAACCTACATGCAAAATCATGCTTGTCTAAACATTGGATCTCTTCTAGTTGTTCAATGTAGACTTCCTCTTCTAGCTCACCATTCAAAAATGCAGATTTTACATCTATTTGATACATCATGAAATTCTTGAATAATGATAATGCCAAGAAAAAAATTGATTTCCTTTAACCTTGATTTTGAAGCAAATTTTTCTTCAAAATCAACTCCCTCAACTTGAGCATATCCTTTGCATACAAGTTTGGTCTTATTTGGAATCACCTTTTAGTCTTCATTCAACTTGTTCCTAAAGACACATTTGGTAATAATAACATTCTTGTCTTTTGATCTTGAAACCAACTCACAAATTTCATTCTTATCAATCCGAGATAGTTCTTCCTCCATAGCTTCTAACCAACCTTTTTTTTGCTTGCCTCTACATAAGTTCTTGGTTCAATTTTTGACAGTAAGGAAAAATGTATGTATTCATTTTTTTTCTTAGTTCTTCTTTGGGTTTGAAATCCACTATCTTTGTCTCCTATGATTTGATCTTTAGAATAATTCTTATGGACATACTTGATCGGAGTCAACAATATTTTTTGACTCTCTTCATGTACCTTCATCTCCATTGTGGACTAAATCATCATTGTCATATTCATTTGGAACATTAGTTGATTGTATTGTCTCGTAAACACTTACATTGACACCTTCCATAATATTTCTTAGTATTTTATTATAATATTCATTTATATACATTTCTATTCATAGAATAACTAAGGAAAATACCTTCATAAGGTCTGGAGTCAACTTACCTAGATGTTCTTCTTCCCTCTTGATATAGCACTTGTTTCTAAATATTATGATATGCCCAACTAAAGATGATCTTCCTTTCCATAACTCATATGGAGTCTTTGTAGTCCTCATCCTAATTTGAGCCTTGTTTAAAATCTATACTATTGTCTGATCAATTTCTCTCCAATACTTGTCTAACAACTTTTCTTGGCTCAACTTGGTTTTTGTCATCTCCTATACTGTTTGGTTCTTTCTCTTTGCATCTCTATTTTTTTTAGGAGTTGTAGGAGAAGAATATTATCTTTAGATCTCGTGCACATCACATAATTCTACATATCTTTCAAAAGTAAACTCTCCACCTTTGTTTGATCTTAGACATTTGATTGTTCTTATGATTTCATTATGTATCATTGTCTTAAAAGCCTTAAACGTATCAAAATCTTTTGATTTCTCTTTTAGAAAAGTAATCAAAGTCATTCTAGAATAATATTCAATAAGAAAAAGATGAATGTGTTAGTAAGCCATCAATCTAAAGAAGAATGTATGAGTTGTATTGATGAACTAATTTTTTTTGGATTAATACAATTCTTGTATTTTTTGTGATGGATTTTTCTCTCAAAAAGGTTTTCCCCACATATAATAAATAATGTTGATGTAATTTTTAAATGAAATCGAAATAAATAATGGTACACTTAGATTTGTGCTAGTAAAATTGCATAAGCATGCCAATTTCCATTTAGTTTTGGGCCCATTTTGATGTAATGTCTTAAAAAATTATATGTATTGATAAATGACACATTATTGTGCAAGGTTGGACTCATTCCTTGAACCTTCCATACCCTTAGTTACACATATTTCCATGCATCTCACCTTGTTATGTCCATATATACACTTATTTGTATGAAATCACCATTTATTAAGTTTATCCTTGCACCTATTCTCATACATTAACTTATCACCTTGATAATTATGCTTTCTTGTTGCAAGTCAATCTTACGACATGTAGGAGTGATCCCATGCCATGTAAAATTGACCCAAAATTCAAAATAGTTGTTGACTCTTGCCTATTTTGCTAGCCATTATCAGCCAACTTGGTACATGTTTGCATGATCAACTGCTATGGACTAGTATTTTAAGGAGCACATTCAATTATGATAGAATTCCTATCAAAAAATATAATGCATTGAAGAGATGAATCATTATTGGAACACTTTGCTTTGGAGCACTAAAAGACATCCAATTTTACATCAAATCATTCTAAGACATTCAATCTTTCATCATTTCCATTGTAAAATCAATCTAATCAAAGGGTTTGACCTAAGAGAACTTGACCCATATGATTTTTCCAAGATATCTTTAATGACCACTTATCCTTAACAATCAATGAATCATAGAGAGTACATGAAATTAGATAGTAAAAGTACATTGTAGACCAATTTAAGACAACACATTAGGGATTAGATTCATTTAGCATAGAGTTGAGCTATAATTATAGAATTGAACTAAAATTGATTAAAATTTTGAATAGAATTTCAAACAAAAAGTATAACAAGAGCATTTATTTTTTATATCCAAACTAACAAATTCTACATTATAGTAAGTTTTATCTTTATTATGATTTTCTAAATTAACATTTATTCAATCTAATTTACCTATCTAACTCTGATTACTTAAAATAAGATTATGTGTCTATCAATTATATTAGTTAATTAACCTAAAAAAATGTCTAAACAATGCTATTTCCCATTAACAATACAATATATCCACACAAGAGATTTTAAAAAATAAAAATTCACTTAAAAAAAATCAATAAAAATAACACTCTTAATATTATTATTTTATAGTAATAAATAATTCGAGAAGCATCGTCTGTTTTTTATGTTTTTGCCGTATTCCAGGGGGTTGCATAGGAGAGTAAAAGCCGAGGTAATTCCCACGTTGCCACGTGGTAAGTATACAACATAGAGCTACCTCATCTGGTGCATTAAATTGATAGGGAGGCAGCAAAGCCACATATGAATGTGACGAGAGTATGGAGGCAACTGCCTTTGCCATTGCAGGCATTCCTCCCCTTATCCAAACCAAAACCAGGCTCTCAAATGGAAGATTGACATTCAGAAAAATAAAGAACAAGGGCAGACATGAGAGCGGAATTTTGACTTATGCAAGTGCCAGTGCCAGTGCCAGTGGAGGAATGCAGAAGGCGTGGCTATACAAGGAATATGGAGGCGTAGATGTGCTGCAGTTTGAAGAGGAGGTGGCTGTGCCCGAGCTCACCCCAGATCAACTTCTCATCAAAGTTGGCGCTGCAGCACTCAATCCTGTTGATTTCAAGCGGAGGCAGGGCAAATTTAAGGCCACTGATTCTCCTCTTCCGGTTTGTATTCTCATTCTGCTAGCCTAAGAGGGAATGAGAATAAAAGGTCTCCTAATACATGCTCATTTTAGTTGTAGCTCGTTCTAACTTCTGTAAGAGGTTTTGTTTTGTGATATCTTTCTAATCCGGAAATGCAGAAAGAAATAAAATTCATAGAACCCAATTTTAGTTAATTATGCTATACATTTTTTTTCAATTGGATTAAGAGAGAATTTACAATGAGTTACTCAGAGAGAGCTTAAGTCTAAACATGTAAGTTGTACATCTTTAAGTCTATTGCATTTTGGGAAGAAGCTTCCCCTAAAAACCTATCATCAGTTAATTCAAGCAGTGGGGTTTTTTGTGTCAAAATTAGTGACCCCTCTTGTTTTCTTCACTGTTTTAAGTCTTTAAGAGATTTTTCACTATGTAGGGTATTGTTAACTCATCACAGTTGTGTCTTTTTTTAAGTTAGTAGTTTTTCTCATTAACTTCTAAATTACGGTGTATCTTACAGTATAATCATGAGTTAATAAAACCCACATTGCAGCCATGCAAACCTAAGCATATTTTATTATTATGAAGAAGGATCAGTATATTTAAGAAAATCTCACTTTGGGCTCTTCACCCTGAAATTTTGTACAATGTAGGATATTTAAAGTCACTATTGTAGCAACCATTTTCTCTGATTTATAATTTCCCCATGACCTTTTAACTTAAATGTTGTACATTACAGAATAATCATTAAGCAATAAGACCCACATAGACACAAACAAATAAGTGTGAAGAAACAACAAATGGTTTTTACAAAATTCATCTCTTTGATCTTTTCACCCTTCTGTTATGCAACCAGTTTGAATCATCATGGCAACTGCTGATAATGATAGAACTCGAACTGTTTGCAATATAAAATTTGGAGACGTGTATGGTGTTTCTAATTTTTTGCCTCACATATCTAAGTATATACAAGTCTTTTTAGGTACATCTCTCAAGCAGGCTACTGGTTATTGGAAGCATGGTTGAATGTTGTTTGTTCTTCTGCTATTGTTATAGATTGTAAACGTTGTCTGAATGTGCCCTTTTGCATTTATGCAGACAGTGCCAGGATACGATGTTGCTGGCACTGTGGTGAAGGTAGGAAGTAGGGTGCAAGGGTTTAAGGAAGGTGACCAGGTATATGGAAACATTAATGAAAAGGCTTTGGAGTTCCCAAAGCAATATGGCTCAGTTGCCGAATACACAGCTGTAGAAGCGAAGCTCGTTGCTTTAAAACCAAAAAATTTAGACTTTGCCCAGGCAGCGAGTCTTCCTCTGGCCATTGAAACTGCACATGAAGGCCTTGAAAGAGCAGGTTTTGGTCCTGGAAAGTCCATTCTTGTGTTGGGAGGTGCAGGTGGTGTGGGCAGTCTTGTCATACAGGCAAGTAATTATTCTTGTGTTTTTTAGATGAGAACATTGTTCAGGCAAAAAGTAAAAATAGAGAAGAATATGCAAATAAGATTCCAGAAGCAAAGAATGAAAAAGAAACTACATTATTCAAAGTCATGTCTCCTGAACTGAAATACATGAAACAGAGTTTTGAGAAATAGCATGTCATGTCACACTTGAGATAAACATCATTTCTAAAACTAGTAGATGCATATCTGTTGTTGTGAAGCAGTTAGCAAGACAAGTCTTTGGGGCATCGTTCATTGCAGCAACTTCAAGCACTGGGAAATTGGAAATTATGAAGAGTCTTGGAGTTGATGCGGCAATTGACTACACTAAACAAAACTTTGAAGAATTGCCTGAGAAGTATGATGTTGTCTACGATGCAGTTGGTAAGTATGGAAAATTAGAAGAAACAAACCAAAAAGTTCTTGTTGTTTATATGGACATACTTGAAAAGTTGCATTAGCTTCATTAAAAATTATATATTCCAACAATAGCTTCTATATTTGAATGCTTTTTCTTTTGGCAATTTTATTCTATTAAAATCAATTTGCATATGCTTTCCTAAAATGAAAATAGAACTGTCCATTTTTGTCTGGATAGAATTAGTAGCTTTAATTTACGATGATGGCAGGATCCAATAAATAGCTGAAAAGCATCTATAAGTTTTTATAGCTGAAAAGCATCTATAAGTTTTTATAGCTGATTGTGCTTGTTATGCCATTAAGGGCCATTTCAGCCTTCTTGCTAAGGGACATTAAACCATGATAAGGGCTTCAGCTTGAATCAATCCTAGAGACTCATCCTGCAAACACTCAAAAGTTTTCATAACTGAGAAAATTCAATTTTATTTATTATGTTATGGAAATGTGGCTAAATAGGCTAAACAGCTAGATATTCTCTTGCTTGGATCCATTGGGCATCTACTGTACTAAGGAGAGTTATCTATATTAGAGCTCTAGTCTACAAGGTATCACACACTCATCCTGATGATTAATCACTTTGTGTGATTCCAAATGCCGATGGTTCAAAAAATTCATACGCAAGTCTTAGTCAGAAGCTCTATTACATTTACATGGTCCATAAGTTGAAATAAAGTTTGTTTCAACTTAAGACTGGAAATAAAATTTATTTCAACTGAAGAACAGGAATAAAGTTTTTATTTCAACTTTTAGACCGTGTAAACCTTGATATCTTATGTTGAAACGGTCTTTACTACAAGGTAACCAAGCATTATTAGCAACAACAAGAAGAAGTACAAATATTTACAGCAACGTACTCAATGATTCCAGAAGTACACCATCAGGAAAAATAAGTTTTCTTGAGGTATTTCTATGGAATTGCCGAAATATTGAAACTTTGAGTTGTCAAATGTTATTTGATTTTAACCTTATTATACACGAAATGAATAGTTAGTGAGATAAGATAACTGCCAGTTAAAAGAGAACTCTAGTTAAAATGCTATATGTTTTTTTGGATAGAATAGTTAGGGGTCTCTATAAGGGCCTCTATTCAAGATAGAAATAGGACAATACATATGGAATATAAAAACTTGCTAAACGGCTATTATTGCTCTGTGGATCATTCAAGATTTGAAATGGTAAATATGAGAAGCCCAAAAAAGGAATCCTCCACCACTCTATGAATATGTCACCATCAAAAGCCAAAATGCCCCTCGTAATGAACAAACTCATTCACTCGAAGAAGCATGTAGAGCCAGTCACTAGCCCAAAACAAGGATATACCAACATTAGAGGAACCTGAAATACTGAATTTCCATATGCCAGAGATCACTTGAATATCACCATAAGCCTATGTTGCCATATGACATCCTATATCAAAACCCTAAGTCTAGGAGCCAAGACACAAAATAGGAGGCATGGACAACACCATTCCAAGACCTCAAAATTAGGACATTAAGGCCACTAAAAACCACAAGGATTAAACAAAAAGCAAACCCTGCCACCACCTTTATTTCACTGTCCAACAACCCATGCTAGATGAAGAAGTGTCTCCCCTATCTACAAATTCCAACATCGTAGTTTCTCCAGAATAAGCTAGAGGATTGAGGGCATTCAAATGAAACCGAAGGAGAATTTCCTTCCACTTCTTAACAATGCACCATATCACCACAAAGGTAAGGACAGTGTGGTAGTTGGATGCTTCTAGCTTGCCATTGCAATGGGTAACACAAAAGCCATGCAGGACCTTTCTCAAGTCATGGAAATAGGCATGCAAGACACATCTCGTTCTTCAGTACACCGACCCTATCTAGCATAGGCTCTATATTTTCTCCTCCTTTTGAGCCTAATGTAGGCTTTACTTTAAGATTCTCTTCAACAGTTCAACATGCACCAAACTTGCTGTTAGCATTAGCGTTTCTTCAAACTAGGCAGGGAGGAACATTTGAAGCAGCTTACTTGCATTGCTGCATTAGGAACCCCAGTAGCCACTTCTTCTAACAAATCTTATCGTATCATCTCCTTGGAATGCAGAGGATCTCCACCACCAAGACCATCATCCCCAAGTATAGATTTTACAAACTCTAGTGCCACATTGAAATTGCAAGGAAAATGGAGTGTAAGCATTGATATAAAAACCATACCTTTTGAGTGAGGATCTGCCATTTTTCACCTTCTACTTACATGGCATACTAAAGAACATTGATAAAACAACTGATACAGAGCACCTCTGAGACAAGCAATGAAGAAAATTCTGCAAAGCATAGCACAACCTAACATTTCTAACTAACTACACCATATTCCCTTTACATGGCACCTCACACGTCTTAATAAATGTAATCCATACTTTACGATACGTTCAAAGCTGTGGCTAAAATTCTCTCTTATTTCCCACACACTTACAAGAATTGACTCACAAAAGGCACTTATTGAACCCCACCGCCTTAGAAAAAGCCCAATGTATCATTTGAGATCAGCTAAGGTGGCATATTATTTAAATGATGCTCCAATCCCACCCTTGCTTTCGACAAATGACTACAAATTGCTATAATTGAAGCTTGATGCACCCTATAATTGGCTAAAAGATCTGCCAAAGGGTTCCATGCTCACTTGCAAAGCTGACAACAGAGCTTCTCAAACTTTGCTGTAAACATCTTCCCTCTTCTACATAATGATTCAATTTCCAATTTTAATTCGCTTTCTTTCTAATGCATTTATCATCACCATTGAATCACCCTCCACAATCAAAATTTTCATTTTAGCTGCCAATCCTGCTACTAAAAGTTCCCATTCTACTTCATTAATCATCTTGATCCCTAAAAACAGATCCTCCATACACAAGCTTTCTTTCTTCATCTCTTAGAGTGAAGCATCCTTCGGCATTCCCTGGATTAGGATTCTCCTCGGAGACATTATCAAAATTCAACTTAATATATTGTTTAGGGGGAGAAATCCACTTTGTGCATTGCTCTTGATTATTTGGTTCTGTGTTCTTCCCCCTTTTTTTCCTATTTGAGTTTCTTTGGTGAGTTCAAGTGCTACTTGTTAAGAATGTAGCCATCTTTATATTTTCTAAAAATGCAGTTGATCCACTGGTCTCGGACACTCAGTATTTTCCTGTATGACTGCATTCCTTGTGATAAATATTTTCGTTTCTTGAGTATTTAGTCCTTGGAAATCTTCTTAAAGGATTAAAAATGCATCTTTATTCGAGTGTTGCTTCTAGATCCCAAGAAATTAATACTTACAGATATATTTCTGCATATAATATGCAGTCATGCAATTTATTGTTGTGGGCGTTCTCCTCCTGCCATCTATGCTTACTCTACTTTCTATTTCTTGTGACCTATGTTTTGCAGTTATGGATTAAAATAAATTTCATTTGGCTCTCATTTTGAATTTTGATTTATGCTGGAAGCCGAAGTTAAAGTGGTAACTGCAAAGAGCAATCTATGATCGATCACATGGTTTGAGAATAAAAATTGTTTTCTACCCCACTATAAGTTAAAGTTGGAAAGCATTAGCAGAAAAAAAAGGATTCTTCTTGTACTTTCCCCTCTGAGATGGATATATTGCCTCACTCTGAAACTGTTCCATGGCTTTCTGAGTCACTAATTACTTCTGGACTCAACGATATAGCTTGTTCTTGGCATCTGCAACTGAAAGTATCAAGCGTTCCCATAGCTTCTTCGCTTCTTACCACAAGTAAAAGGAGTTTGTGATGATCAACTGGTATTAGTAAGTTGTCTGATGCCTACCTGATATTGGTCTTCATCCTTTCAATGTGCAAAACTAAATTTTGCCTTCCTATCATTATCATATATATGAAAAAAATTTATCCAAAAGGCATTTTAGGGACCAAAGCCCATACCAATCCGAATACTTTTGGAACCTGCTTTGCAAAACAGACAGATATCATTTTGTTTTCGAGGCAGAAATTACCCATTTGCAAATAGGTAGAGTAGTCACTATAATAAATTTTTCCATTCAACAAATCTCCTTAAAGTTCGTAGAGAAATTTGATAAAGAATATTGTTTCCCTCTTGATCAAAAGTACTAATATTTACTTTTTGAAAAAAATGCAGGACAATGTGACAAGGCAGTTAAGGTTGTAAAGGAAGGAGGTAGCGTTGTTGTTTTGACTGGAGCTGTAGTACCCCCAGGTTTCAGATTTGTAGTGACTTCCAATGGTTCAGTACTTTCCAAAATGAATCCATATGTGGAAAGTGGAAAGGTGAAGCCTGTTATTGACCCAAAAGGCCCCTTCCCCTTCTCGCAGTTGGTGGAAGCTTTCTCCCACCTTGAAACATGCAGAGCAACTGGAAAAGTAGTAATTTCTCCCATTCCTTGAAACAATGGGAACACCGGCTTTCCTTTCTTAATTTTGGCTTATCATCAGACATTGTTCATTTATTAATATAGAAAGTCCTCTGCAATTATGTAAATAATTTATTTAAGCGAGCAGCAATTATGCAAAGAATTAATCTAATCATATATAGCTGGATGAAGACTGAACAAAATGGGTATGCTTAAGTTATAGTATTACCGTATTCATCTAAAATCACAATTCTATTACTGTATCTATGGAAAGGAATATGATTGTTAGTTTCTCCTAGCATTTGTATTCAATATCTATAGAATGGATTGTACATCAATTTCTTCATCTAAAATTAAAAAATAAAGTTTCTTTATGAATAGTGCCTATATTATTATTATTATTAGGAAGTGTTACACATATTCTCAAAAAAAGGTTGGTATGTGGGGGCAATAACATAGAACGTTAAAACAAATAAACAAATAAACATCAATTGTTAAGCTGGAAGAGCAAAGGCAGGATGAGGATTCCAGTCATTCGATTTTCCCAGAGTGGGGTTTGAGGTGACAACAGGAAGTTCCCAGCCATCATTATCATTCTTAAACATTTTTATGTTGAATTTCTTTAGTAGCCACATGTACAGGAATAATTTGGAGTTAGGCCAGCCTAGAGGTGATGATAAAGAAGAGCCAATGTGTAGCAGGCTGCAACCAGCTCCACTAAATACAATCTTGTCTTGTAGGAAAATGAGAATCCTAAGTGTGAGCCTTCAGTACCATGGGTTGAATGACTAGTGGGGCTTGAAGTGACAATAGGAAGTTCCCAGCCATCATTATCATTCTTTAACATTTTTACGTTGAATTTCTTTAGTGGCCACATTGAATTTCTTTAGTAGCCACATGTACAGGAATAATTTGGAGTTAGGCCAGCCTAGAGGTGATGATGAAGAAGAGCTACTGTGTAGCAGGCTTCAACTAGCTCCACTAAATGCAATCTTGTCTTGTAGGAAGATGGGAATCCTAAGTGTGAGCCTTGAGTGCCATTGATTGAATGAGTATGTCCTTTGTTACAGATATATGCTTTAATGGCATTGATGTCAAACAATGTGGTCCGGATGGGTTCTGGTCCGGACATCAGTAGAATTAAGCTACAGTGTTGGAGTATTTGCAGTATTTGCAGTTATGTTTTTGGACCGGAAGTCACTATGATTGGTTCTTTGGTTTGGATGTGGACAGATTGCATTGGCAATTGATCCGATTGATATCATCTTTTTTTTTTATGTAGAGAACAGTTGGAAGCTTGATCTTTGTGGTTCGGTTGTTGCTTGTTTTGGTTCGGACTTCTGCAATTATATGATTGGGTTATATTATCGAGTTAGATGTAACATATTCTTTTGGTCCGGTGTTGCACGTTTGATTTGGTTTGGTCCAGATTATGTTCTTGTGTTTCATATTTTGGTCTGGTTGTATATCTTGGGTTGGAAATGTGCTTACATATTACAATATTTCTTTTGGCCGACTTGGTGAAGATGTTTTGTTTTGGTTTGGTATATATGTGATATTTGTTGAAAAGAAATGTGTGTGTGATATGCGAGTGTGGAATTCGCTAGTAAGTGTGTGCGACTCGATGTAAGGATATCGATGTGATCAGAGTTATTGTATTAGAAGAGTTTGTAGTGCAGAGGTGTCAATTGATACAACATACTAAGATGTCTTTGTTTATGCAGTTCTTTCTCCATAAGCTATACATATGTATCTTGCCTTGTTGCAATTAGTTTCAGTGTGTAAGTCCCTTTTTGTATCTTGCCCCAAGAGCAGTTAGCTTTGGTCTACAAGTCCGAAGCAGTGAGCCTCCTTTTGTAAAACATTTCTATAGAGACGATTGATTTTGTGAGTTGACATTCATCGTGGTTTTTCCCAGTTTGGGTTTTCCACGTATAAAATATTGGTGTTCACGTGTGAATGTTTTATCATTTAATACTCTTTCATGTAAATGTTTGGAATAAGCTTGTTGATGTAAGATTGGACTCTAAGATTTTAGTTTATGTTGATTCACTCCTTCCCCACCCCCCCCTTTCACCCCCTCTCTCAGCATCCAGTGTGTGTTCAACAATTGGTATCAGAGCAAGTTTTCTCTTGAGTAAGCTTAACCACTTGAGGTAGATCCGAAGTCTTGAACACTATGTTTAAAAAAAAGATGAATGTGTGGTGGCGGGAAAAGCGAGATTGGGTGACTAGGACCTAAACCCAATTTTGCCAACACATTGAGAATACGAAAGAGCCTAGGGAGATAGCTCATTTTGGCTACTTCTTGTGAGAAAGAGATAGCCAAGGATTATCTCTTAGGGTTTCTATCCCTCTTGTTGTATATGATGAGAAAAACTAGGGTTTGAATGATCAACTAGATTAGGAGATAAAGAATGAAGCATAAATGAACTCGAAATTGCACAAACTTGCAAATCTGAAACTAAGATACTGAAAGCATGAAAGGGGGAGGATTCTGGATGTGTACCTAATGCTGCAAATTGAACAAAACTGACCTGGACCAAAGTGCCACGCCACTGTCTTGTTTCTGCAGACAGGAGGCTGCAACTGAGACACTGCAAACTGGAGGTCCTGAGTCTGCAACCTATCAAATTTGACTACAAAATGGAGGGACCAGGGCACCACGCCCCTGTCCTGGGTAGGACCAAGGCGCCACGCCCCTGTCCTTGACAGATTTATGCACTTCTAAGACTTTTGAGTGGTTCTGATGCCTTTTCCAGATTTGAGACTGCCTCTGGGTGCCTGTTTCTGTACCTGCAACTGAAAAGGGAAGGTTTGGGTGGCTATATAGGGGTTTTCCTTAGTCAAAACCCTGTGTTGGTGATTTCCACCTCCACAAATAGCCGATAATGTACTGAAAATGTGTGTGCTAGAACCTTGTGTGTATGCAAGATCCTAAAATAAAATAAACTAGAGCTACCCTACGCATGAGAGTAAACCCTAATGTAAATGTGAATGTAAATGACAACGCTTCAAACAAAATATACTAAATGATCTAAAGCATGAATATAAATATGCAAATTGATGTAAAGAAGTTCATACAAAGACATGAAAATAACATGAAACCATACCAATTCCCAAGGGAGAGATATTGCCACTAGATCTCTTATTATTATTCAGTGTCTTCAAGGCTCCTAATTGATGATGAATGCTTGACAAATCTTTGATGAATGTTGTTGAATGTTGTTGAAGACTCCACATAGGCTTCTCTTTCACTACATAGAAGGCCCCTTGTGCTCCAAAAACCTGCTCTTAGATTCTTGGCAAGACAGATATTAGTTCTTAGTTCCCTTCAAATGAAGAAAGAGAGCTCTTATATATGAAACTCTAGATCTTAATTTTGATTTAATTCCACCTTTAGGCCGACCTAGGAATTGAATTTCCCACCAATCTTTTGAGGTTAAGCATTATAATATCTTAGAATTGTGCTCCCCAAATTTCGGGAAAAAAGTCGAGGACCATGTGCATTCCCACCACAGTTCGACCAAATTTTCACCAAATTTTTAGGGTCGTTAGATATGATGATATTAGAGCGAATCCCAAAGTTACAGCTGATTTCGAGGTGATTATATGTGAAATTGGGCCTTAAAGGTCGAAATAGGATATAATTAGGGTTTATGATTAAATGATTTATTGGAGGAATAAAATAAAAAGGGCACACTTAGGGTAAAGGGCCCAATTTTATAATGTGTGAAGTGATGAAATATGACTTTAGATTTAATTAAATTAATGAATTACATGCTTAAAGGGAAATTAGAAATTCAAGATGCAAGACACACTAAGGCAGGTGCTAACCTAAGTGTGAAATTGTACCACCCTAGCAAGGGTATACAATTTACGACACTACAAAATGATATGGATGTTTTAAATCAAGGTGATTGGGATGATGTTGAAGGAGTTGTTGATATGGAAGGAGAACTGAGATCTTCATTGGCTGATCTGGATGAGTGCAGAGACAAATATAAGAAGGCAGTTGAGAAGATTTCATTCTTAAGGGGTTTATTGGACAAAGGAAAGAAGGCTATTGATGAATATGAAACAAAGTTGGATGAGAAGACAAAAGAATGTTCAAAATTGGAAGAAGTAATGAATTTGAAAAAGGAACTCAAAGATGCTAAAGATCAGATTAGTAATGGCATAAGTTTGAAAGGTGGAATGGAGATTCAGTAATCTGTCCTGCAGTTTCAAAGTAATGAAGAGTTTGGTGAATGCTCAAAGATCAATGAAGAAAAAGGGAAAGAAATGAAGAATGCTACTAATGCTAAGAAGAATTTCATGCCTAACCGAAATTTTAGAATGTTTGTGATGGACTGGAGACCTATTCCTATTTCTTCCAGGTATTTATCTTTCAAAGGAAATTGTTTTGCATGTAATGCAGTAAGGCACATAGCAAATGCGTGTAGAAATCAGATAAGGAATTATTCTTTCAATGGAAATTGTCATTATTGCAACAAGTTTGGGCACAAGGCTAGTGAATGTAGAAGTAAAATGCATATAAACAGAAATGTCAGATCTTTCAATGGATATGGGCATAAAGTTGTTGAATGCGGGATGAATAAGAACTTTAGAAGAGATGCAAAATGGTCCAATATGTTGTAAGTGTAATGTCGTTGGGCATATTACAAAGTTTTGTAAGAGTAGTAAAGGAAAGTCTATTGGTTCAAAAAATGTAGTAGATTCTAAAGGAAAAAGAAATTTGTCATGGGTAAAGAAATCTGAAGAGAAGATTGAAGGAAATGTTGAAGGTGGTTCGACATCTGCTATGGGTGCAGTTCCCTCTTCCAATAATTGACTCATACTGCTGAGTCCGAGGGGGATCTTTAATGAAAACTTTTTTCGATCTCTCTTGGTTTGATGTTGGGTTTTCCCCTCACCATGGCAAATGTGTGTGGTGATTTTCCTAGAGGTTCTGAACCTATCTTGTGGCCTGGATGTGATTTTTGAAGGTTCAGCAAACAATGTATCAACTTTTTGAAAACTTAACTTGTGAGTATTTATTTCTATGATTTCGATCATTTGTGCACTTACGATTTGGAAAGCGAAGAAGAGTGAAGGAGAGAGTTCAAGCGAAAGTGTGAGAAAAGGTTGTAGAGTAGTGATTTGGAAGGATGGCAAAAATTGTAAGTATCAATGATAATCACAGACCTCAATATGAATTGAAACCCTTCATTCCGTCGGATGTAGATAAGGTTGGAGCATTTTCTGGAATCGATGATCCTATTATTCATAAGGAAAATGTTTGTCTGTACATTCGTGTTGATCTAAAAGAATATGATCATGAGAAGATTTGATCTTTCAGGTAGAATTATTGTCGGCATTGAAGTTGTCATTGATGTCAACATGTGTGTGTGTAGGGCTGATTTGATGAAGTTGCAGAAGAGACCATTGTATTACCATTGATATCAACAAGGTCATGTCAACATTTGCAGTACTGGACGACGATGCAAAGAGATGCAAAGGCATGCAAATACATCAAATTTGATAAAGATGTAGGTTGATAGTTCTCAAAGAAAGATTAGATTGATAGAGATAGTATTGTCCCAGGTTGGCAAAGGTGAGCAGATTTCATTGTGTATATGTGTAGGTTGAACAAGCATGGAGTAAGCTAAGGAATCTTGTCAAAGACCACAAGATACAGAGAAGATAAGTGCCACAAAGATAACACACCGTGTTAGTCTCACATGGAGATATAGAAGGCAAGCATGGGATGTGCTATTGGGATTGGAAATTGAACGAAGAAGTCATCAACCATTGAGTTAGTAAGGGATTGTGCAATCTGGTCCGACTTATGTCACAACCCTCCTTTATCACTTTTGGATTTAAAATACAAACTCTATTATATTTTTTTTGGATAAGCTATTTAAATGATTGAATGAATATTATAAAAAGGATAAAATAATAAAACTCACACACACACACACATGGAAAATATACATTTTTTTTAATTATTTATTTGGTTTTCCTCATCCAATTATGACACATGTTGTAAGAAGAATAAGAAGCTTCTAGAGGATTCTCCACCACTTTGCATGTAACTCCTCCCACTAAGTTTAATCAATTTGCATGAAGTCCAAAATTGGGAAAGAATCTCCTTTTTTAATTAATTTCTCTAGATAGTGGAATTAAGAGATTTTTCTTATAAAATTATATGGAAGTTCAAAGAAGGGAGTTGATTATGTTTGGAAGGAAATTTTCCCAAGTTTTTCTTTGGTAGTCTCATTTTTGTTGCAGGATTTTAAGTTGTTGCTTTGGAAAAATCTCTCTCAAGTTGCAAGGAAGGATCAAGGATAGCTAAAGGATCCAACATCAAGCTTCAGAAAACCAGGTTCTCTCCTTTGTCAAATGAGAAATTTATATTATCAAAAGAAAATATAGCTTCTAGATCTCCTTTCAAAAGTTTTATTTGAGTATAAATCTTTTTCTTCTTATTTAGGAATAAATAGTGATAAAATTCTTCCACACAATGCAAGTAAAGGATAGTTCTATTATTTATTTTATTTTCCTTAAGAAATATGCACATAATCTTGCTTTTGTTTTTCCAAGATTTTAGATTTATGCAAAAAAAAAATCATAATTCCTTTATTCTTTTAAAATCTCTTTTTCTGGAATAAAACTCTTCCCTGTGTGATTGAATCTTAATCTTTATCTCTAATTCATTTCTCTGAAAATCTGAATCTCGTTCTTAAAATAAAATTTCTCTGTGAAAATTAGTTGAAATGAGAGGAATAGTTTTTTCGCTGTGAATAATCCTCTGTGATATTCTCATTTGTTTTCCTTTATCTGGTTATATCTATTTTCTCTGTAAAAATTAGTTGAAGTGGAGGGACAGATTTGCTGAGAATAATCCTCTGCATTGCTTATCATTTGGTTCCATTATTATTTTTGTGTCTGGGAATCCACTTCTCTCTGAATAATAGCTGAAACTAAGGAATAAATCCCTTTGAATAAACTCTCTGTGTTAATTACTCTTATATATAAATCCTTATTGCCTTCATTTTGTATGCTGGTTAAACTCTACTCTCTTGTTTAAATAAATTAGAACTGGAAATCGTATATATATATATATATATATATATATATATATATATAGTAATTATAAATCTCTTTCATACAATGTAAAAGTGTTTATTGTTGGATGTGTGGTACCCAACACTCTGCATGAGGTATTGGGCCGCAGGCGGAGTTAATACTCCGTAGGGGGAGTGGTACCGTTACGGTACCCTCCACTAGCCTGCGATCACTGCTGCGGCAGTGGCCACAGGGTAGTGGAGGGGACCGTGGGGTCCCCCTCCCACTCATTCCTTTTTAATGCCAATACAAACTTGACTAATGGTTTCGTTAGATTTTTTTTGTATAAAGTTTTAAATAATTAAATCCTTTTTTTTATACGTATAGTTTTAGTTATTAAAATTTTGAACTTAGATAAATTTTTATTTAGATTTTAGTTTTAGCAAATTATAAATTGTAATTAATTATATCAAATTTTGTATTAGAACCTTTTGATCCACTTAGCAATTAATCCCCATTAAATGATTGAAGCTAAAATTTTATTTTGGGATTAGTGGCTTTATAAGCGACATTCTCGCATGTAACTTACACTGCCTCTGCCTCATGCAAATTGCTTCACATTGATTACATTTATTGGTGTTTCTATCTCCATGCAAGTTTCACGTTTAATTATTATTATGCAAGTATTCCTAATTGTTATTATGCAAAGTTATACTCCAAGGTTTTGAATAATAAATAACGTTAATTATGGTTTTTATTCTATGTAATTCATCAAGTAGTTATTTCAATTAATTAAGCTTTACAATATTTAAATTTTATGCATTCAAATTGTAATTATTTTCAAGCATGATGTTTTCGTAGTTAGAAAACTAAATAAAGGAAGTTGGAAAACCAAAACCAAGTAGTGTTCGGTATATACAGTGCCTCTAGGTCACGCTTACGGGTAATGCCATCGTGTTGAACTACTGCACTTAACGCCTAATAAAGCTACATCAACGACGTTTGTGGCATCGTCCCTATAAATCATCGGAGAGTAATAAGGGGCACTTGGAAGTTAAAATCCAAAGGGCGGGTAATCCCCCTTGGATCGATAATCTAATAAGATAATTTTTTTTAAATGATTTTTCATTCGTTGAGAGAAACCATAATAAACCCCTTTTAGGGTTGGTTAAGTAAAATGATTTTATGAAATTGATTTTAATCTTGAAAGGATATTGGTGATTGGCAATTCGACCAAGGGTGACGCTCATGATAGGTGTTAGGATGTAGTTGTTAGGCCACAAACAATAGGCCATCTCGAGCCTTTGTTTAAGCGCTACCATCGTGGGTAGCAACCGCAGAGAAACTATCTGGGACATTGACCCTAGAAAGGGTTGCATACCCACAAATCAATTTACATCAAACCATAGAGTAGAAAATAGAACTACATACTTTACGCCTTGATCTCGTGTCGAAGCGGGTATGTAGGCAGTCTTGGGACGGAGTTGTCCCTCGTACTCAGGCGTTCGTGGGTGGGGTCTAGGCTCGGTAAAGAAAGGTCGAGTAAGAATCCCATTTTGAAAGATAAGATAATTAAATTGGAAAAAGTAATTCAATGCATACTTGGAAGGAATCCCGTATGGATTCGCTTGATTTCCCGAGGCTTTAAGCCAAATTTCGAGGCGGAATTCAAGCTTGTATTATGTTATTAATTACTCCTAAGGACGACGACCTCGGTGCACTTCTGTTAGAAGAGTGTAGTACTTAGTGAGTGACTCAGGACCCGAATGGTCCCGATGAGTCTAAGTCTCTGGCCAGAGCACCTCCTATCCCAATTGGATAGATGCCTACCCCGTATGGGTAGATGCCTATCCTGTATTGGATAGATGAAATATTATGTCCCGTATGGACAAATGCCTAAACCGTATGGTTAGATGCTCATCCCGGATGGATGAATGCCTAATCCAAATGGATGGATGTCCAGAGTATGCAATTGAATAAAACATAATGATTAAATTAAACACACACAAAAAAAGAATACTCAATTTTGTTGAGTTAATTATGGTGGGTTATTACAACTTAGAAAAAGTATATCTGAAATTGTGTATAACATGCCATGTTAGTCACATGCAGTTACAGGGAGTGTCAGCCGCAGTTGCATATAACACGTCATGTTAGTTACACAAATGTTACAAGAAGGGCACATAACTCGCAGGTTATTGCTAGTGCTATCTCATGGTCAACTATCTACATTGACCAAAGGGCTATTGTGAAACTATGTTGGTGAAGTGCATAACATGATGGTTATGTGAGTGAGATGTTAATAACACGATGGTAATGTGACTGCAAATGTCAATAACACGATGTTTATGCGACAAGGGATATCAATAACATGAGGTTATTGATCTTCACCATTTCACAAAATGGTAAGTGTCTATCACCATCAAATCCAATGATCAGTGTTCTTTCGTGAGGAGATTTTGTGTCAAAAAGGAGTGGCCAAGGTGCAATGACAGTTGTTGATTCAAAAAGCTGACCCCACTTTGATCAAGCTGGTAGATAACTGTGCGGAGGTTAGTGGTCCCTGTGTTGGTGGATGTAAGGTGGTTGGTATGCAGCTAATGTGGCGCTGACATGACAGAACCTTAGCACTTGGCAGAAAGGTCTTCCATGGTTGGCTACGCTTCGAGTAGTCCCAGGTGGGTGACATGGTGATGAGATGACAAATCCTCGACACTCAACAGGGGAGTCTTCTAAGGTTGGTTGATCCCCGAGTGGTCCCGAGCGGTTGAGGTGGAAAATAACATGGCAGCATTCGAGATGTGTGTGTTGTGCCAACATGTCACTCGACACTCAACAAGAAGTCTTTCTTCCTTTTGTCGAGCCCCGAGTTGAGTCCGAGATGTGTGTGATGTGCTAGCGTGTTTGCTTGACACTCAGCAAGGTGGTTCTCTCTGGTTCACAAGCCCCGAGTGGATGAGTTGTCGCGCCAGCGTGGAGCATGTGTTCATGTTGGGGCCCACAAGGAGGTTTGTCACATTGCGGAGTTTTATGCAATGCGATAGATGAAGTGTCCATGCAGATTGTTGAAAAAGGTTGAGTGGGCAAATGATTTGATGCATGTATGCGGCCCAATAGATGAAGTGTCCATGTGGCTATTGACTACGGTTGACCAGATAATTTGGATAGCTAATGGTTGTTTTGAAGGGCACATAACACGCGTTTTAGTCATAGTGCAAATTCAACAGTTTGTGCAGCCTGATTGTTGACTTGTCCACGTGGGCAGTTGACGATCTTTGATTGGATGACTTGGACGAATGGTTGAAAGTTTTTTAAGGTTTTTTTTACATTAAACCATAAAGTGATAAAACCCTAAGTATGGGTTTTGATCGACAGAGATGATTTTGTTGCCATGATTGTATGCCGATAGACTCAGAGGTCCACGTGGTGTCTAACCGACATTGACCAGATGATTGAAGAGATGCGACTTCCAAGCAGTAAAAAATGAAGTCATATATGCAAAAGTCGGTACTTGCAGAGTTTTTAAATGAGATAGTTAGGACAGATCGACAGAAGAATGAAGAATGCATTAATGGTGATCAAGTTGCTGACTGAGTATGTGGCTCGAGGAAGGTTATCTGATCTCATCAGGCAGATGAAGATTACTAAACTTAGTAATCAGTACATAGAGAATGATCAGAGACAGAAATAATGCATTCAATGTGGGCGACTATTTGTCTGAGTGTTTGTACAAAGAATCCAATCACCTTGCCGAGATGATTTCTCTGAGGCCAAGAAGATCAAATTTGAATTCCATTTTTGGAGGAAAACCTTGTATGCCAGATGTGACCAAGAGAAGATAGCTTGAGATGAGATGTGATAGAGGTAGGCATGTAGAGCTAGTAGAGATAACGAGATAGACAGACAACAAAAGAGAAAGGTGGTGAATTGGGAGAAGACGAAGTGAGCCGCCATTTTGCAGATGTGTGTGGAAAGATAGTTGTAGAGCAGAGAGAAGACAGAGAAGAGAAGCAATGTGGATAGATAATAGAGTACAAAAGAAAGAGAGGTGAGTGTAGATAACACAGTGGGTTATACACATTGTGAGAGGCTGAGTAGGAGTGACCAGGGTAGAAAGTAGAGAACTGTTTTTAGAGACAAAGAGAAGAGGAAGAGAAGAGAACAAAAGGTTGGCAGAAGGGGTTGATAGCAGAAGAATATAGAGGTAGACATTAGAAAGTGCAAAGGACAGATTTGAAGAGAAGCAGATCAAAGTGCAAAAAGATCAGTAAGGCAGAAAGGGAGAACTATTTGTGAGTTACAAAATTTTATTTGTAACAAGGCAATACACTTCGTAATCCTTTCATTCACTGTAAATCTCTAAGTGGGTACTCAAATCCAGGGGTTGGTGCTCCTTTGTGTTGGTGCACATAAAGCCAAGGGTTGGTGCCCATAAACTTCAGGGGTTGGTGCTCCTTTGGTTTGGTGCCCATAAATGTTGTAATCAGTGATTTAATTGTGAGGTTGGATTGGAGTAGTAGAATCCAACAACATTTCTCACCGAGGTTTTTCCCCACCGTGGGTTTTCCTCGTACATTTGGTGTTATGATTTTGCCTTGTGTGTGTGTGTGTTTAAATGTATTTGATATCTTTGCTCATATTTTACCGATTTATGTTATTAGAGCTTAAATCATTTAGATAAGTTAAAGTTTTAAGATTACCACTGATTCACTCCCCTCTCGGTGGTTCATAGTGTTCCTTCAATTATTTAGTTGATAGTTCGTAGAGGTTGAAGAGTGAATTCAACGGTCTAGGGCACAAGGATTTAGACACTTGGAACATATTTTCGATGATTGATGATGAAGAGATTGTAATAATTATTCTTAGTAGAATTCATGAGGAATTTATCTGGCTTGTTAGACTGTATTTAATTTCAAAGGAAGTACTAAAAATTGTGATAAGGTTATGCATGACCGGAGAAGTACTTATGCTGAAATCTATAAAAAATGTTGAGGTGAATTGTTTGACCGGAGTAATTTCAGATGGAAGAGCATTAAGAATTGATACTGTTAGGGATGTGGACATTAGGTATGCACCAATGGGGATATCTTACAAAGTCTATTACAGGAACAAAGAAGGTTCTTGTGTATCTATCGTAGAGCATGTGGCTTATAAGATGGTTAAGGAGAATACGAAATATAATATGTGTGAGATTCTACAATGATAATTGTTAGACAACATCAAAATGACAAAGAGTGACATGTGTCCATTCTGGTATGGTTCTATGATTGTTTGTTTAGTTTTACATTTTCAAAATGCTTTGCTCAGTGTTGAAAACATTGCATGGAGAAGCGATATGACCATTGGGTTGTAGATAAAAGCTTATTTAGATGAATTGGATGATTGCTAAAAAATGTGTAAAAATTTCTTTGAGAAGCTCAAAAGTGTCTTGATTTTGAGGAATCAGATGCCTCCTAAGGTTACATATTGGTATGAGAATGACATTGTATTTTTGGTAGATAAAGATAATTACTTTTTGGAAGTTGTGGTTCCAAGAGTTTCTTGGATAACTCTATTATCCTATGAAGTGTCTAAAGATGAATGCATGAGTTTAGTAGAAAGATATTTTAAAATGTCGAAGGATCCAAATGCAAAAAAGTTTGGAACGAAAGAAGAGATTCTTGGAAAGTCCAGAGTGATGAAGACTGAGAAAATAGAAAAGAAAACAAAGAAGCTATCTATAGAGGCTTCTGCCCCTGGTTCTAAAACTCAAATGAGTAGAAAAAAGATTCCGGAGAAGAAGGATATTGAGCTGGTGACTATTGACAATAATAAAGAAGAAGAGAAGGTAAAACCAAAAGTTGTTTGGAGTAAGGAAGCAATAAATGTACAAAAAGGTGATGACGAGGTAACTAATGATGATGAGCTTACGGAAGAGAAGGTGCTTGAAATGATTTGAAAGTCTGGTGGCGTGCAGACTATTAGTGATTTATATCACAATTATGTATCTTATGAGCAAGATATTATTGAGAAGGCATTTGTGAAGTACTTAGTTCTAAGTAATTTAGTTGCTACTGATGTTTTTGATCATCTTCTGAAGGAGCTTATGGAGATTCTTGTTGAGAGGATGGTTGAAGATGATTATAGTGTTGTTGTGGAAGGTTTTACTGAAGCAAATTTGCAAGAAAATATGATAGAGAAATGTAGGAAAGCACATCAGCTATTGATTCTTAATTTAACGATTTTTAGGAAATCTATGGAGGTGGCTGAAATGTTGTATGGATATTGTTTGAGGTGGCTTGCTACCACATAAAAGTTCAAAGATGAAATTGATCGAATTGAGTCTCAGTTAGTTGAAATGGCCAAGTACTATAAAGTTTCTACAGATGTCTATGGTAAGGGAAGAGACAAGGCTTGAGAATTGCATGATCAGTTAGCTCTAAGAAAGAGACAAAGAGATGAGTACATGAGGATGTTTGGAGAGTTGCGAGCTGACATGGAATTGAAACTTTCTTCCTATTCAAGATTGTTAGCTGATGTAGAAAGTGTTGAGAAGGATGCTAAGAATATAGATTCTTTTGATGATACAGTGAACAAATGCATTGAGTATGTGTGCCAGAGAGGGATTCTTGTTGTTGCTACTCATGCCTGGAATGCCTCAATGATCAAATTGAAGAAACAATTCAAAGATATTTGGCTAGGTAATTCTTAATGACTTTGTGTTATGTTTCCTTGGTTTGACCTTTGTCCTTGATGTCAAAGGGGGAGAAGGATACTGAAAAATGTTTTATATCCTCTTTAGAGGATTGTTGTAGTTAGGGGAGTTGTTTGAGTTGTTGAAAATATTTTTGGTTGTTTGCCATCAATGACAAAGGGGGAGATTGTTACAAATATATGCTTTGTTGTCATTGATGTCAAACAGTGTGGTCCAGATGGGTTCTAGTTCAAACATCAATAGAGTTAAGCTACAACATTAGAGTATTTGCAGTTATGTTATTGGACCGGAGGTTACTGTGATTGGTTCCTTGGTTTGGATGTGGATAGGTTGTGTTGACAATTGATCCAATTGGTATCAGCTCATTTTTTATGGAGAGGATAGTTGGAAGCTTGATCTTTGTGATCAGATTGTGACTTGTTTTGGTTCAGACTTCTGCAATTGTGAAATGATGTGATTGGTACATATGATTGGGTTATGTTATTTGAGTTAGACATAACATATTATTTTGGTTCGGTGTTGCATGTTTGATTTGGTTTGGCCCAGATTATGTTTTGTGTTTCATATTTTGGTTTGGTTGTATATCTTGGGTTGGAAATGTGCTTACATGTTACAATCTTTCTTTTGGCCGATGTGGTGATGATGTTTTGTTTTGGTTTGGTATATATGTAATGATTTGTTGAAAAGAAATGTGTGTGTAATATGTGAGTATGGAATTCGGTAGTGAGTGTGTGCGACTCGATGTAAGGATGTCGATGTGATCAGAGTTACTATATCAGAAGGGTTTGTGGCATAGACGTGTTAGTTGATATAGAAGTAGTGATTTGGAGATCCGGTGGTCCAGATATTTGAGTAAGGTCAAAATTTGTGCTATAAAAAAGACTGTAATTAGCATATTGAGATGCCTTTATTTGTGTAGATCTTTTTCTATAAGCTATATTTTTGTATCTTGCCTTGTTGCAATTAGCTTTAGTGTGCAATTTTCTTTTTGTATCTTGCCCTAAGAGTAGTTAGCCTCGGTTTGCAAGTTTGGAGAAGTGAGCTCCCTTTTGTAAAACATTTCTATATAGTGGATTGATTTTCTGAGTTGGTACTTGTAGTCACATAAATCTGTCCACTTAATTAAATGAATACTTAGTATTTATTTGATTATTTAACCATCAATTAATAATTAATTAAATTAATATTTAATTAATTCATCTTAACCCTCTTCTCCTATTAATTAAATAAATTATTCAATTTATTTGATTTAATTCACTTAACCAAATTCAGACCATTAATTAAATAAATAAATCATATTTATTTAATTAAACATTCTCTCACATTTAAATAAATTAATATTTATTTAAATCCCCCAAAATCCCACCTCTCACATTTAAATAAATTAACATTTATTTAAATCACCTTTATCTTCTACCCACTTGCATTTTCCTACAAATGCAAGTTGCGCAATTATTTTAAATAAATAATTTATTTAAATCACCTTTATCCTCCACCCACTTGTATTTTCCTACAAAAGCAAGTTGCACAACTATTTTAAATAAATTATTTATTTAAAATCCTATTTATCCTCACCCACTTGAAACCTTTAATGGTTTCCCTTAAAGTATTCAAACTTGATGGCTTTAAAGTCTTCAAACTTGATGGCTTCCTTCTATAGTCTTCTTAAGACTTTAATGGTTTTCCTTAAAGTCTTCAAGCCTTTAATGGTTTCCCTCAAAGTCTTCAAGCATTTTAATGCTTTATCTTCATTTTTCTCATTTAAATAAATTTATATTTATTTGAATATTTATCCAAATGCAAATTACACCATTTAATTGAAATAAATGATTTTATTTTAATTGAAAATACCAAAATTTCTCCCACTTGCATTTTCCTACAAAATCCACTTGCATGCCTAAACCCCTTCTAGAATTTTCTAATCACTTCTAAATAACCTAACCCCTTCTCTAAACTTTGTCACATTCCTAAGCAAAAGGGAAGTCACTTCTCAAACCCTCAAAGTCTTTGATAACCATTGAAGGCTTTCAACCTTCAACCACTTAATCCCCAAAGTCTCCAATAACCATTAATGGTTACCTCAAACCCTCCCACATGGTTAAAACATTTGTTTTGACTCAACCTCTATCCAACCCAAAGGTCTCATTAGGCCATTAATGCTTTGACCATGATTATCTCTTAAACATTTGCACAAAGGTTTACCCTTGGATTAACTCTTAATCCAGTGGGTAATCTTAATTTGGACTTGACCCTTAGCCTCTAGATAACCATGAGGTCTTCTCAGGCCTTTAATGCCTCCAACCTCTTCTCTCAACCCAATCCTATGTTGACACTTGTCACCATTTTATTAGTGCCAATTGTGCACATGGATCCCCAACTTTCAAACTTGGCCCTTGATTAAACCATTCAATCTTAACCCTTCATTTCTCCATTTCTTCTATAAATAGAACCCTTCTCCTCAAGCAAAAGGAGGAAGCATTAGAGTATTGTTGTTATACTGGCATTGGCATAGAGCTTTTTCATAGCATCACTATCTACTCTTGCATAGTATTTGCTTATCATATTCAACCATCTTGAATCTCCATATGGCATCCATGGCTAGTGCTAAAAGCTGAGAGCTACACTCATCTGGGACTTGGAGAGGAGAGGAACAAGGGAGGAGCAACTATGAGCATCTTGATTAGCTATTTTATTCTATGTTTATATGCTTTCTATTTCATGCTTAATATCTCTCTTGATATGCCTGTTTAGGATAATCTTTTGTTGCTAACACTAACGTTTGTTTCTTGTGCTCTTGTGTGTGTTGCCATCAAACAGATTTTCTAATCCTTTTTGCAGAGCATCAGTACTCATCATGATTTTTCTTAGTTTGGGATTTCCATATATAAAATATTGGTGTTCATGTATGAATGTTTTATCATTTAATACTCTTTAATGTAAATGTTTGGAATAAGCTTGTTGATGTAAGATTGAGTCTGAGATTTTAATCCATGTTGATTCACCCCCCACCCTCTCAACATCTAGTGTGTGTTCAACATCCTCAACAATGCCTTTGATACGAAGAGTGGAGTTGGGATTTGGAGGAACCTGAAAATAGCACAAAGGGTATTGATCTAATGATCCAATACCATTTGTAGGTGAGAAACCTTAAGTACAATTTATTTTTTTGCACTTGAACTTGTAGTAACAAATTAGAACAAAATCATAGCTTAGTGTAGAGCAAAAGATTGCAACCGACACTATAACCAAAGAAAATAGCAGAATTTGTCTTCTTAGATGTCCAAAACTTTTCCACCCTAAAATCATGTCAAATCTTATTGTACTCGAAAGAAATGCAAGGCCAATCCCTCTATAACATCATATGCCAAGTAAAAGGCTCTGTTTAAAAGGTTTGAAAAAATCACGAGTCTAGGTCCAAACATATTGAGATTTAGGACAAAACTAAAAGAGACGTTTGGAAGACTCCTAATAGCCACATAATGAAAATTGAGGGTTTTTGAAATACCCAATTGGGTTAACTTGGAACCAATGGGGAGACCTTGAATAAGAATACACTAGAAAAAACAAGGCCTAATTTGACTAAGTCAAGCCAGATAGTGTGAAACTTGCATTGACAGATTGATAACAAAAATTGCAAATGCTATTGTTGATTCAAGGTAGGCACCTTGGGTAAATGGGGAGAAAGCCATGAGTAGTCTTTGCAAAACATATAATTCCAAATGTAGTATTAGGATACCACTCCTAGTCTTTCCATCAAGATTTGCAAGATCTAACACTTATTTTGTGAACCAAATTAGTTGGGATAATTATCATTACTACATTTAAAGTTTCACGATCTTGATTGGAGAGGTGAAATTTAGCATTGGTTTCATTTCAGAATAAAAGATTATTAGTAATCTTAGAAAACAATCAAGATGCGTTTCAATTCCTTCTTTGAAAAATCTCAAATCATGGATCTAATGATTCTTGTAAGAGGATGATTTGATACTATAGAATAGTAGACCTACTATGCCTTGTATACATACCCCATCATTTTGCTTTGGAAATTAGGCGATACCCTTTTTCTATCTTTTTTTTTTCTTTTGCCATTCCTACATCTCCATTAGGGTTTAGTTGTTAGTTTATGTCATTTTTATTTTTTCCATAGTTCCACGAGGTTTGGGGATGTTTTCTTTGGGGGGACAGGGGAACGAGTCTCGGGGACAACGATACTTGGGGCCTAAGTTTGGGTACATTGGGGGGACGGTGGGGGGATGATGATGGGGGAGCAGTGTTGACATAATACATATAGTACTTGAAAATTTATTTTTAAAAAGATAAGGATGTATAATATAATAACTAGAGTCTAGTATTCAAATGACAAATGTCAAAATATCAATTATAGACATTGGAACAAGAATTTTCAATTTTTTTAATTTCATAATCATCTTAATCACGATCTAATGTTCATTAAAATTACAATCAACTAATTAAGTTATCAAGATTCAACAATGTTCAAAGTTCAAATTGTTGGAAGTATGTGTTGATGTGTTGTTGTGGTTGTCATTGATGTCAAACTTGTTATTCTGGAATGGTCCAAAATGTGTGTGGTGCAAAGCTATCTTGTTGTGTTGGTTGTTCTGAAAGTGCTTGGGTCCATAATCTGTTGGTGATGTTAAGAGTTATTGATATCTTCATTGCATATAATTTCAGTATCTTGGTTATGATGGTTCTGTGGTCCGGAAACATCTTTGTGTTCTATGGGTGTTGTGGTATTGTCGTAGTTGGTTGTGATATTCTAAGTTTGACCCATCTTTAAGTTTGCATATGATTTGTGGAAGAGTGGTTGATGTGTTATGGGTCTCATTGTAGCATCTGGAATCCAGATTTGAGTTATGTGCATTGGAGCTTATTTTTTTGATTGATGATTGTTTATATTGATGCGTAGCATGTGAATATGTTGTTGGTTAGGTCTGGTGATTGCAGATCGATGTGTTAATCCTTGGGAGATGTGTTTTGGTCCTCTCTTTCTCCTAGAGTGGATCAGCATATGTGCTTTTGGTTTAGAAAGTATATTTTGATTCAGGCTGACTTGGTCCAAGCTTTGATGATATATCTTATATATAAGGCATATGTGTGTTTAAGGAGTGTGAGGTGTGTGATATGTGAGAGTGTAGATGATGTGGTAAAGGGTGAAGATCAGAGAAAGTTTGAGTAAAGAAGAAGAGTTATGTTCGAATGATATGCAAGTTTTGTTGAAGACTGTTGCAGAGAATTGAAATAGAGTGTTGGAAGATGAGATCAGAGCTGTGTGTATTGATGTTGGTTTCTTGATGCAAAGTTCAAGGACAACTTCATGATCAGGAGATCCTTATTTTCATATCATTTTTTGTATTTTTCCCTGAGTGTCGTTAGCTTCAAGTTCGCAAGTCCTCTTTGTATCTTATCCCATGAGCAATTAGCTTTGGTGTACAAGTCAGGAGCAATGAGCTCTCTTTTGTAATCATTTCTATTCATAGTAGATATATTCTTGTGGGTTCATTCCCACCATGATTTTTTCCTGTTTAGGTTTTCCATGTATAAATATTGGTGTTCATGTGTTGATATGTATTACAATTGATTAATTTTTCATATGTTGCAGTAGTTTATTTGTTTAGACTGATTAACCCCCCCTCTCAGTCCTGCCTTGGGTTCAATACAAACTTCAAAATCTAAATAATAAATAGCAGTAGAAGTAGAGTTTAATGAATCTAATCACCCTCATGCTCCTCACCAAACTCCTCAATGTCCTCATCACTTGAATTGTTGGACCCCACATTCTCAAGCTCGTCTATACCAATACCAAACAACCCTATCTCTGTAGCATCATCATCAATCTATGATGGCACTTTTGGCTCTACATCCCGTCCAGTTGTTGGACTCTCCTTGTACATAGATGTGTTGCGGTCAATGAGATGCAACACACTATGTATCGCCACAAGCTTCTCTGCCCTCCTAGAATTAAGTGTGTTCCCCTTAATAGAGTGGATGAAGTTGTAAGTAGACCAATTTCTCTCAGCAGTAGAAGAACTAGAAACTTGGGACAACAAACGAATGGCTAGAGTAGTTATCAAAGATTTAGGCCCATGGATATTCCACCACAACTAGGGGTCCTCTTGTGACATAATCTCAAGATCTATCTTCGCTGCCTCTGAATATCCCCATAGAGTGGCAAATTTTGTCCACTCAGTATGAATCTGGCTACCCTCTGCAGGAAGATACATTTTGTCAAATGCATTAATGAATTTTTTTCTTTCACCTTAAGATCCTCTATAGGTGTAACTTTGTTTGGCCTTTACACATACCACTTTGGGTTCAATGCATAGGAAGCCATGTGTAAGAAAGTGTTGAGCTTCTCCCATCTACAATGAATGATAGGCTAAATATTCTCATTATAGAATTGCAATGTAGGGTCCTTCTCTTGCACAACAACCTTCATTTGACCAAGCATAAAATCAATTCACTCATACACCTCCCCAAATGAAGGTGCATTAGAATCCCCAAATCTAATAACCATGAAGACTGGAGCAATGATGGAGACAATAAGATTGGCAGCAACCCAAAAGAGATCATTCTTCACCACCTCCTTCACCCTCAACCCCTATTGTGTCTTTGACTTAGGCCACCTATTCCATTCTGCTATCATAACCATTAGTTGCAATGGCTCTTGCAACTCAAACGCATCCTCTCTAAGATAATAAAGTATGATGCATATTGAGTCTCTACAAGTTTTAGGAATTCCTTCTTGGAGAAGGTTCTAAAGAGTGCATGTGAAGTATGGTGGTTGCAAATAAACATCTGCACATCTCTAGCATCACTAATAGTTGATTTGATCTAATAGATTTTACCCATGTCCTTGAGTGCATTATTCATGGCATGCACACAACAAGGAGTCCACCAAATATGTCTATAGGTTTCCTCAATCATCTTCCTTGCCGCTCTACACAGATGGGCAACATCTGCCACTACCTACACCTCATTTTGTTCCCAACCTCCTCTATAGAATCCTTGAGCATCTAGAATTGAAAATGAGCACCTTTTCTATGCCCTGAACAATCAATAGCCCTAAGGAAATAAGGGTCCGTTGTAGATGTAACCATGATATTGATGAGTAGACGATGCCTAATGTGTGTCCACCCATCCATGACTATGTTGCAACCACTTGTGACCTAGGTTCTCTTCATCTTCTCCATCAAAATATTAATCTTGGAATAGTTTTGATCAAATATTGTTGTCCTCAATTTAGTCTCATCGGGTGGCACATGTGATGGTACTACCCTTATTATCTTTGCTACAACTTCCTTATAATAAGGAGAACAGGCCATGTGGAATGAAATGCCATTGGAAAAGAAGAGTTTGCCAATGGCATCATTTGCCTCATCTTTTGCTTGCATATTAAATAAATTAGCCAATGGTTGTGAAAATGGACTAGCCATCTTACGTTTACCCCTAGCCTTTGCTGCCCCCGAATTGGATAGAATTGGTGGCCTTTGAGTTTGAAAACTAGAAGAAGAAACTATTGGAACCCACTAAGCCTTATTCCTATGTGGCAAAGTACATGACGTAGGTACTTCATCTTCATTGCAGCCCCATAACTTCAACATTTCAGCCCTGTACTTCAAGTTTTTATGCACCTTCTTGCATACTTCTACACCTTTCCCTCAAACAAGAAGGAAGTGAGCATTAGTTGTAGTAATTTTTCCAAACCATTCAAGATTACACATGGTACACTTCCACTTTCTAGTGCCCCTAGCTGTCCCAAGTTGTATTGGTACCTTAGATGCAAGTTGTTTTATGGGTGATTTTGGATCAAAGGGACGCTTGGCCAATTTTTTGAGGATTTCAAAAGGGCAATTGAAATTTCCACTCTCAATAGAACTTGTTTCAATTTGACTTGCCCCTACTTCTTATGTGCTAGGTTCATCAAATTCATTTCACTATGAATCTCAACGTCCTCATCCTCACTCATGGAGTCGGAGCTCATTGTGATAGTGATAATGATGCTACAACAAACAAAGTTAAAGAAAAAGCTCAAAAAAAATTCAAGCAAACATTTTTTTTTCAAATAAATGTTTCTATAGTATAATTATAATACTTATAGTGATAATGATGTTCGGCTTCAAGCAAACAACAATTTTTTAGTTTCTCTAAGTTTTTTTCCCTAAATTTATTTGTTTCTAATGGCTGCAATTTGATTCTTGAATTAGAAATTTAAAAGTTTTGACCAATGAGCAAATGCCTACCTTCAAACTTGACTCTTGCAACAACAATGAAGAATCTTCCTTTAATCCTCCTCCAAGCTTGTTGATTCAAACTTGCAGTCCACTATCCACCTCTTGCTTCCTCAATTTTGTGGTTTCCAAGCTCAATAAATCAAATGTTTTTAACCTTTATGTGGTTGCAAATGACTAAAATGAGACTAAATGTCTCTTTTAAGAGCTTTATTCATTTTAGGGTTACAAATTTTGTGGTTTTTTGTTGTTGTTTTTGTTTAAAAATTTAACTTTTAACTTTGCTACCACGGGAGATGTTTGGGCATCTCTTGCCCCATCGAGGGATGTCTAGACGTCCACACGTCTACTTGTGGCATCTCTTCCCTGAGAGACATCTCTCTAGCCCCTGTCAATGCAAGAAATGTCTCCTTTTTTGCGAAGAGTCGTTGAAGGTGCAATGGAGAGACATTTTGGACATGTCTCCCTATCCAAGAAACGTCCCCATCTCGGAAACTTGTGGTTTTTTGGGGGAGATGTGTCCTTGTGGAACATTAATATTTTCACTTTTGTATGTGTTATTTTTTGTAAAGGCTTCGAGACTTCCTAAGTCCTTGACTTATTTTGGGCGATAGGTCCTAACACAGACTCGAAACCAATTTTTTTGGTCCCTTGTTTAGTTGGTGATTCGTGACTAAACATTTTATCACTTTCAACCCTATGCATCAATGGTTCACATATTTGGATTTTCCCGTCATGGCTTTATATTATTTTCTCCTCTTTTCTCATTAACCTTTTCCCTCTACAAATTTAGTAAGCTCAAGCTTAAGTCTCCTTGCCTTTTTAGTAATACTAGGTGAATTGATTTGGCATTCCAACTTCTTGGTTTGATCAATTGTGAATTTTCTTCACGTTCATCGTACTCCAAGTTTGTTCTTGTGATTGTTTCCTCTATTCTTTCTTCATTGTGATTCCTTGTTTTATTTTGGATAAGGTCTTTGTCTTTGCAGTATGTTAGTCTTAAGTAGGGTTTAGGCTATGTAATCTTGTGTCGTAGGTGGGTCTTCTCATTCTTTTAATTTTGGTTTTATCTTTATTCTTATTTTTCTTTCTTTTAGTATGTGATTAGTGTTAATAGATATAGTTTTTTCCTAAATTAAATGATGGTTTACAACTAGTGACCTATGAGGTTTCAAATCTAAAACTTTTAGTTTTCCCATTCATATGGTTCTTCGTGCATTAGGCCTGCAAAAGAACCTTGGACCTTAGGTTATGAATTCTAGTTTGGATCCCCATCTGGTCTTACACATATGTCTTAGTACATGAATCAATTTTTCTTGGACAAATTTAGGTGAAAGGGTTTCAACCAAAACTCTTTCACCCACTTTTTTTCACTTGAAAACTTATATACAAGTTGAGTTTTGATTGAATTTTAAATTAAATTATATTGATTTAATTATTTTTGGTGAAAGGGTTTCACTTAGGACTATTTTATTAGCCCAAAGTGTGGTGTGGATCTAAAATTAGATAATCTTAATAGACCCTTCAACTAAAATTGCATCATCATCCTAGATAATTTTGAGGTTGTATT
>NC_081414.1:14558500-14581000 GCF_030272615.1 Cryptomeria japonica
ATTGTTTAGAATTATTTTTGTTTTTTACTCCATCGTATGATAGCCCATTGGCATAGAATTGACGACACCTATCCCTAAAGCTTCCCCATTTCGTAATTTCTGTGGAAACAATTATGGCACCACTAGCTAATGTTTATAAGCTAGTGGCGAGGGATTGATGATGGTCAAGTTCAGAAATTTTCAATTTTACAATCAGTCTATCGATTTTAGACGTATTTTGTCCTAACTGATTAATTAATTCTTCCTGTGTTTCAGCTGTGCGGTCAAAAGGAGGAATTGGGGGTTGTTCTTGTGTGTTTTCAGGAGGTGCATTTGGTTGTTCTTGTGGGTTTTCAGGAGGTGCATTTGGTTGTTCTTGTTCTGGATTAGAAGAATCTAGTTTTTGAAACAAAAAATGAAAAAACCTAATCAAAATTAATGAAATTAAATTCAAAATGTAAAATAAATTGCATAAACCGGAAAGAAAGACAAAAATAAACAAAAACTAACCCTGATCCATAGCTTGGAGGATAAATCTAGCACCCCGTTCGCGGTTTAGGTGAGAAAATGGGGAAAAAACGAAGTTAAAAATGCGATTCATGGGTAAATGAGACCCTGTTTTTTTTTTTAAACTTTTTTTACCAGGCACCGCGTACGTAGTTTTATTTGGATTATTAGCGCGTACGCACTCATTTTCCTATGAGCAGCGCATACGCGCTCATTTTTCTAGGCGTACTCATTTTTCTAAAAGCAGCACGTACGCGCTACCTTTTCTAGGCTCGGGAAGAACAAACCTAAGCGCATACGCAGGAATTTCAAATTTTAAAACCTCGTACGCGCTGCTTGTTTTTCCAAGTTTTTTTGGGTGGTGTCCACTTTTCTGACCACCATCTTTGTGCACACGCCCAAAGGGAATGACCATATCTTGCCTATGTACTTCAATCACTTAGTGCATACAATAAAATTATTGGAGGAATTCATTCATGGTTTGTTCTTTAGTACTCAAACCCTTATTTTAGCTTTGTGTTAATGGAGTAGAACAAATAATAAAATGGGTAGAAGATTTGACCTTTGTAGTTGGCCATTAGGAGATATGAAAGCTATGGAAAGTGCAACCTAGTATATTTAGGAGCTATGCCAGTATTTTTTTGGTATCAAACAATTCATTCCTTAGGTATCTTTGTAGCTATTTGAATATTTAAGTAAAGCTACCTAAATTCTATTAACGACTTTCTTAAAATAGATAAAATTTTGATACATCAAATTATTGATTCATACGTATTGAATTACTAGTGACGATGATGAAACATATTTATTTATTTTATATTATTAATTTTATATATATATTTTATTATATCAAATATTTAATTTTTTATTTTTAATTGAACAATTAATGTTTAAAAAATAAAATAGAATTAGATGAAACTCCAATTATCAATCGCAACAACTAACTCTATTGTTTTTCCTATATAAAGTATCTAATCCTTAATAGAACTCAAAACATCAAGAAAATGTGTTTTCTAACTTGTAACTATAGTCAAAATGCTCAATTGGATTTCATTGCAATTATTTATCAAAGAAGAAACCATGATGTACATTAGGATCAAAATGGTGAGATAGGATGGCTCCTTGTCGCTTCCTTGACTTTATCAGTAAACAATATTAACAACATTAAAAGCTCTCACAAGAGTGAAATCAAATAACCAATATTCAACAATTAGACAAGGATAATTTTAATACAATGGAATTAATTATCTCATATTCCATTAGGGAGGACAAAACTTCAAACACGTACAATTATAAATAGTAACATACTTAATGGTGTAGAAAATTAGAGAGCATAAATTGGTATTTTCTATATGTATTCAAATAGATGGATCTAAAAATCCTTAAATATGTATCATGCTTGAGAGATGTGTCTCTTGCATGAGACACATCTTTGTATAATGAGTGTGATTAAATATAGTTAATATTTTTAACACCCCCCATAAACTTTGTTTAATCACATAGCTTAACTAGATGATATGGGACACTTATAAATAAGTTTGTTAGCAACCCATGTACAAATGAAGAATATATAATGTTATTGCCTTCAAAATGTATATTGTCTTATTCTTGTCTTGAACTCCCTTGACTAATATTGTTCGTCATTATCCATAATAATATGTCTTTCATGGTTATATCCATAAGGAAGGTGAAGCATTTCCAAAGATCTTTGCGACCAAAACCTTCATAGGAATCAACGAAAGACACTGAAGCATTTCATAAGTTATTTGCAATCAAAACCTTCATAGATATCAATCAAGAAAGTGAAGTGTTTCCAAAGATTTTTGCGATCAAAACCTTCACAAATATCAACAAAAGAAGGTGAAGTATTCCATAAGATCTTTACAATCAAAACATTCATAGATATCAAAGAAAGTGAAGCATTTCCAAAGGCCTTTGTAGTCAAAACCTTCATACATATAAACAAAATAAGGTAAAGCATTTCATAAGATATTTGCGATCAAAACCTTTAGAGATATCAATAAAGAAAGTGAATCATTTCCAAAGATATTTGTGATATTTGCAATTAACTCTTTTACAACTTTATTACAATCTCTGCAAACAACACTACAACCTCAATGATATTTGCAACCAATGTTATAACATTTCAACAATGATCTTTGTGATCAACATTATGACCTTTGCAATCAACTCTATAGATTCTTATATTCAACAATAATCTTTGCAATTAATGTTACTTATTCTTGCATGTTTTTTATTTTGTTTGATATGAGAATATTTATGCTTGTACAACATTTTGAATTTTTTTGGAACTTTTTCCAACTAGATCCATCAATCCATCCATAATCAATCTACATATAATTTTTCATAGATTGCACATTCCTCTCTCTGTTCCAACATGATTTTTCAAAGTGATTCTTCAACCCACAAATTGAATAAAGGTGAAGATCTCAACATTTCTCTGCATTATGTCCTTCCCTGTGACAATGTAAACACTACATTCTTTGAGCCGATTTGCATGAACGTATAATATTGGCAACATCAATTCTATCTTTCTTACCATATCCAAGGCCTTCATTCTTTGGCCTCATAGCTTGTTAAATGGTCTTTCTTATTCATTGCCCATGCTTTCCCAAACCTTTTTCATCATAACCCATTTTCTTTATTATTTGCAAACCAACATTCATTTCAACCCAACATTTGTCATTAACATCACAAGTTACAAAATTGGTAGATCCAAACACATCCTTACCTTCAACTTCACACTCTTCACCCATATCAAATTATTTATCAAATGAAAAATACTAATCACTAGTATCACATGAGACATTACATAGTGTAGGTTTAGACTTTAGACTCTAACTTTCCTTTATATATGCTTCAAGTAATCAATTGAAAAAAAATAGTTTTTTCTCTCAATTTGATTTTTCTTTCTTTTGTGACATGTTTTCCTTTTTTAATTATTTATTTTCCTTTACAAATTTCTACCGTTCATTTTCCAAAATGCTTTTCACACACATTAAGTTCTCAATTTCTTTTTTTGATTATTTATCATTTTTCCTCATTGAAATGAATGATTAAAACTCACCTTATTTAAATACTTGACAACGATTCTCTTACAACACTTTAGATCACCTTCTTTCGACAACTTCACGTGCCTTCACTCTTCCTTAATCTTATTTGTTATGACTTATATATCTCATTCAACTTAGAACTATTGTGACTCCTTTCAAAAAGGTGGTTAAAAAAAACAACTATGAATTATTTCTTTCAAATATTTTACTTAACAACAAGGTTTCAAATTCGTATATTTATGCTATTATCTACCTTCTAAATTGTATCTGGAAATGCTTATCTTCAACAATAAAAAAATATATTTTAAATGCTTTCCATTTAAGGTCTTAAAATCTTTCTCCTATTATCTTCTTAAGCAACCTTTGTTGGCAAGACAAATATGTGATAGGCAGTAGTAATTTCCAATGAATAATAGTGTGAATTCAACTTGCAGCTTAACTTCCTTTTACCTTTGGTGATGGCTACACCTTCTATAACTTCTTTTCCTTAGCAATAGCCATCGATCTTTCTCTCGGAGGGCCAACGAGTGATCTAAATGCTACTAATTTTCAGCAAATAGAACTCTAAATTTAATGTGTGTTTTACTCCCTTTTTTAAATTGGTGGCTTCTCCTCTACAAATTGCAATTATCTCATCAATTTCTTTTGATTTTTTTTTTCAGATATATCTTTTTTTCCTTTAGCACCTTAATACAAATATGAGCACGAACATCCTTGTATTTCTTGTCTTAATTTCCTCTCCACCAGGTAGCACAAATGGGGAACTTTTATTTTAATATCTTCATTCCTTCATTTCTCTGATTACTTCTCTTTTTTTTTAAAACAATGTTTTATAAGAACTAATTGTGGTGGTGAAGATACTTATATTGATTGCACGATAAATGTAAAATGGAGTTCGAATGGCATTGCCCACCGGAATTCAATTCCTCACGCCGGAAAAGCTTCCTCCGTCGGTTTCGTCCCGCTGATTCGTCTTCTCGCACATTTTAAACCCTTGGTTTTTTTGGTTGTTTTTTGTGCCTTGAAGAGAAAGGCCACGACGCTTTAATGGTGAGAGCAAAATCCGTTGCTGCCTCTGCCGCGGAGATCTCAACATCTGCAACTATTTCCAACTGCAATTCCAATTCGTAGCCGTAAAGCTCCATTGCAAAGACGAATGATAAATTCTCCCGCTCCTTATCGCTTCTCTACACGCCGAAATTCTGACGCCAAGGATTGCAAATCATTTTGTTTAAAAATTCGCTCAAAGTGGGGTTTTTTCAATTGCTTCATCGGCCTTTACAGCTCCTCGTCTTCGCCTGCGTTAGCGGAAAAAATAACTGTCTGCACATTTTAATTGCCTATTTGTGTTGTTCTTCCGTTTCCTCGATTCTCGTTTCTTCATAAATTTGGCAAAATTCTCCCTACCATTATGCTTTGATGTATTACCATTCCCTATTACAAAGCTCCCGTTTTGGCACAGGCAGAGGGGACAATGGCAAAAAAAAATTGGCGTTATACCGGCCAATTGCATTTGTTTGAAATTTTCTAAAGCACATCATTTTTCTGCATCGCATTCCAGGAGACAACACCTCTTTTGAGGCATATGTGCCTTGTTTGTGCTTCCACATTTTGCAAGCATATCTACCAAAGCATAATATTTGACAAAAATCCACTTTCATTATGCTTTGATGGATGTCCATTACCTGTTCCAAAGCTCCCATTTTATCACAGGCAGGGAGGATGCTGGCAAATGTTCTTGAATTTGGCTTTACACCTGTCAATTACATTTGCTTGGAAGTTTCTAAAGCTTTTTTAAGAAATCCTTTTTTTACATATCCTAAGCCATGAGACTACATTTGTTTCAGGAATAGTGCCATGTTTTGTATATGCTTTGGTTGATGTCCATACCCTGTTTTAGAGCTGCATTTTTATGTTTGGAACAAGTTCATGTGGGTTTTTATTATTGAGAGGATAAGCAAGGTAGTTTAGGTCATATTGTTTGCATGTGAGAATACTCAATTCCTTGTAAGGAGTTCCTAGGGAACCAAAATCCCTGGTACTACTCTATATAGAACTCTATATTGTTCTATAGGATTTTGGAAATATTTGTTTTTCTTTTTATTTTAATTTATAGTCATCATTTGATAAGTATATTTTTTACAAATTTTAATAATAGTTATGTTTTTTCATTTTTTCTTTATAATAATTTTTGTATTTTTAAATTAATTTTAATTATTTTATAATTATTATAATAATTACTCATTAAAGTTATAAGTTTCAAAATTAAAAAAATTAAAAAATTCATAATAAATTCAATAATCGATCTTTAACAAATTTCAATTTATCTTTGTCTATCTCTATTTCTTTTTTTTCTTTCTTTAATCTTTATGTTTATAAATTGTGTTTTTCTTCCTTTTGTAAGGTAATGATCAGATGTCGACATGCAAGCAATAGAGAATAAATAAAACTAGTTAAACTAAGGATTAAATATATGATGTTGATGGTGTAATTTATATGGCGTATGATAAGAAAGTATTATAAAGCAATGTGTTAAAAATAAGTTGGAAGAATCTATAGTCCATAAAGTTTAAATGTATAATAATTAGGTTTTTATTATTTTTTGAGAGAATACTTAAGTCTGGTGTGATGATGGATAGTTTAAGATTGCTATTTGTATAGATCACACGAATGTACTAGACAAAAAACCCTCCCAATAGAAAGTGAACTAAGTTGAATCTACCCAATCCGTCTCATTTTCTACTTGTCCCAAAGTGTACAAGTGGAAAGATAGTAAATAAAAGACAATTGTCAATGCCTTTCCTAATTCTATAATGTTCTAAGAGTGGATTTAGAATATTTTAAAACATTTTACTAGAGCGAGCTACTTTTTTAAAGCACTTTCATGACATTGTCATAAATATAAATGTGCTAAAAAGGGGGTTATCATAAATTAGAAGGAAACAAATATAAAAAAATAACATGTGTGACATGACAACCATGTAATTAAGACAAAAGTTCACCATGAAGAGAATAAGGGCATTAATAATGAGATAGACACAAGAAATATAATAGGAATCAAAATGGGAGTTATAGTCACAAATAGGTATTAATAATGGAGGAAACCTAAATGCCATTGAAATGCTCAGTAGACGTGATTTTGATAATATCAAAAAACAGAATGAACAAATTATACCCCCGAATTTACATGACATTGCATAACATTTCAAAAGCATAAACAAGATGTCCTAAAAATATGACCAATCCATATTATAGCTAAATGATCCACCATATGAAACATCTACCAAAAATAAATAGCACTTACCATTATTAAGGAATAATATAACAATAATTACTTCAAGAAACCCTTGCATATGATCATTCAAAGGATGACATGTGTAGGAAAATAGTTTTTGATTCATTATGTCACGCAAACTTCACTTTGGAATCTAGCATCACAAAAAACATAACCTACTCCTTGTTGTTACTCCTACAAGAGTAGTTGCATTCAACATACATGCCTTGACTATATATTCAACCCTTAAGATTCTAATATTAAAGAAATATATTCATTAAAGTTGTAGTCATTAATAGTATACCATGAAGACATGAAACATGTGAAATGCATCCTTATATCTATAATAAAATAAAAACCATTACTATAACAATACTTATATCAGTAGGTAATCATGGAAAAATACCACTATGGTATGAGAATCATTGGACATGAATTCCAAAGATAAACACAAAGCAAAAAAAAATTGATATCAATGCAAACATGACATGACTTAACTTTTACAACTATATAGATCTGGAAGAATGATACATAAATTTTAACATATAGATACAACATAGTGGTGAAAAAGCTAATGGCATGATAATGCTTCCATGCTCATAACATAATAAAGAAAAACATGGTGAAGCAATTTGGATCATAAGTTAAAGCTATATGATAAACATGAAATCATACATGATACAATAAGGATCACATGGTATGTAATTATAAGAAAAAAATGTGTAAGCATAATAAACAAAACACAAAAAAATGATTATAGGATGTGAAAATGATCTAAGAAACATAAAAATGTAATCATAGTAAAGATGAGCATAACATAGCATTGAAGTAACATCAAATTTGGAGCAATGCAATTTTCCATTTCAATTCTAGTAGGGATTTTATTTTAGTTTTAAATAATTACTGTAGAAAGTTATACAATGTACTTTTTAGTATATTAAATGCACATTTTCCTCTAGCTTCTTCAAAACCTTGAGATATACTCTTTAGGTACATGCAAACTATAAAATAAAAACAATTTCTCTTCCATTTTATCATAATTTAAAGAGATCAAATCCATTAATATCTCAAATTGATATGTCATAAACATTTTTTAAAGTTCTCTCATCTAATTATTGGCTTCTTTATTGACTCAATGTTAATTTTAAATTTATAAGACATTAGAATATAAATTATAATCACATAACCATTGCACCTCCATTACAATCTTGGTGTAAAATTGTCAGGCTGTTTATAAAACAGAACATACCACTAAAAGCATGAAGCAAAATTCATAGAGAGAAATGATAGCTTGAAGAAAAATCATCAACCTTAAATGAAGACTATATTTTAAAATTGTATAAACAAAAAATGCTATTCTATACAAGATATTGTATAAAAAATTAATGTATCTTCTATGTACATATAAAGTTATACTCTCTAACATATGAACGTATATATAATTTTCTATCGACATAATCCTTGCACCTCCTTTTGGTGCAAGTGCTGATTATGTAGATGTTGGTGAGGTAGCAAATGCGTGATGGATAGTAATAACTTTCAATAAATAATGATGCAACTTTCTAAGAAAATCACCCCATATTAAAATTTGTCATAATGAAGAGAAATTAATCTATGAATTCTTCAATGCGTTTCAACTGTTTTAGCAATGTTCTTCAATGTTTAATCAAGCTAAAAAATGGGTTTTTTCAATATTGTTTTGCTGCTCATATTGGTGGTCTTTGGTTAGCACTCATTTCATATGCTATTTTCTTTCAAACATTAATTTCGTTTTGTCTTTACACGCCACATTAGCCCTCTGGATTCTGAATGCTCCTATTGAGAGAATCAAACCACATCAAATAGGTAAAATAGAGCTCAAAGTAACGACCCAAATGACATATACTTGTGTTGTGTGTGTACAACTCACTATTGGTCTTTCATTGCATTTGGTGTCTTCAACCGGTATGGAATGATTGAGACTAAATGTAGTTATTCTTCATGGTTGCTTTCCCAAATTAGTTCAAGCAGCAGTGAGCCCAACTTCCTACGACATTGTTGATGTGACTTGCCCAACTTGGGAAGACCCGAGGAGTGCACCACACGGACTATGCCTCGCAAAAATAAAGATCGAGACAAAGTAAACCAATAGACCAGTTCACAAGTAAAACAACGTAATACAATGTAATAAATAAACCCAAGTAATGCAGCAGAGAAATTAGACAAAGAATATAGGGCAAAGACATCCATTTAATACTGCATTGAGTCACAAGATACATAACAGTATAGACTCAGCTCAAGTCAAACACCGTCGAGAATGCTTGGCCTCAAAGAAATACATCAGAATTACGCCCCAGGAGCCATGGGCTCGTGCATAGCAAAAGACTCCTAAGAGGTCAATGAGCCACGTTAAATCCACACTGCCTAAGAAAACACACGCTTACTCATGTGCTCACAAAAATGCTACACATGACAAATGAATTCCAATTCGTAACTTGACGAACTTACTGAATTATGGCGCTCATTATACAGAGCTCATCGAGCTCCATGTTGTGCATATGAAGGGACCATGCTTCCATTGGGACTACAAGATCAGATGGCTTAGGTGCAAGAATTTCGGCACCCAATGAGAGTGTGAGCTTCCTATATTGGCCACGCACTTGGCCAAGTTCCAACCAACAAAGCTAACATGAAATCTGGGGCCATGCTGGAGAACCTAATTAACTTTTCAAGTTGGCAAGGGACAAGAAGACAATCTATGCCATCGGATCGAGTTGAGCCATTAAGACACGAGTTGGCACGAGAGGAAGTGACTTGGACCGTTGCGCATCCAAAGTCATCCAAGGGACAATGTTACGATCAACATAGAATAATGTCAAGATCAACAATTGGGTGGAAGTACCTCCTTATAATGTCCCCTATAATAAGGGTTGTGCTCTTGATGCTTTGCGCTCAGCTTCCGATCCCCACGAAAGTGTCTTCGTGTTGGAGGCTTGGGTCAAACTCACTTAGACTAAGCCAAGTTCACCTAGAGAAACTCTAAAACCTTTTCTTATTACGCCAAAGTGATTCTGCTCTTTCCCAAGTCACTTCATCCTCTAGCTTGCCTTCCCACAAAACAAGGAACTCTTTGTGTGCTTTCGAACTATAGCTGTGGGTCCTCACGGCTAGCACATCACTAACCTCCTTTTGATCAAAGTGATCAATAACAATTTTAGGACCTTGACTCTGAATATTTTGTACTAGATCTCTAGGGTCAAAATGGTGTGGCTTGAGTTCTCTCACATGAAGGATTGGGTTCACCTTAAGATGTAGGGTAGGTTCAATTTAAAGGTCACCTTGCCTATCCTTTGGGTTACCTCAATAGTCCATCCCAGTGATAAATCATAGAAGTTCTCAAACCTTTTAGAGTTTTGAACTAGTTTGGATCCATGTGAAGAAAAACTCTATCTCTGACCTAAAATTCGATTTGCTTAGAGTGTGCAACCGCAAAGTGTTTCATGCAGTCATTGGCTTTAGTCAAATGGTAATGGGCAAGTTCCACTTGGTTATTCCACTACTTGATATGATTCGTTGCCTCAGAGCTGGGACCTTGGTAACCATATAAAATGGTGTGTGCAGTGAGAGATTGTTGCCTAGTAGCCAATTCAAAAGGGTAACCACATAAAATGGTGTGTGAAGTGAGAGGTTGTAGCTCAGTAGCCAATTGAAAAGGTGAGTATTGACTTGCACTAGATTTTTGCAAGTTGTAACTGAACTGAGCTATGTCCAACAAGCGAAGCCAATTTGATTGGTTTCCAAACACAAAATGCCTTAGATAATCCTCCAAGATACTATTGATGCATTGTCTACTCATTTGTATGGGGATGATAACTCATCGACATCCGGAGCTTGGTTCCATTAGATGAAAAAGTTCTATCTAAAAATTATATGTAAATATTGGGTCATGGTCATATATGATGCTAAGGGGCATCCCTCAGTATTTCGCCAAGAACTTGAAAAAGTATTCCACTGTGGCCTTAGCAAAACAAGGCAATTTGTAGGGCACAAAATTTGCATACTTAGAGAAGCGATCAACAAGAAGTGATCGACCACCACCATAATACTTGAGAATCGATCCACTATGAGCAACTGGGTGATGAAATTCATATTGTTACTTGCCCAAGGACACATTGGAACTGGGAGTGGTTGGAGAAAGCCACTTGGAAGTTGTGTCATGGTTTTGTCTTGCTAACATGTAATACAGGTGCGCACAAAGGTATCTACATCCTCCTTCATATTCAACCAGAGGAAGCCTCTTTCCAATAAATTCAGGGTTCTTTTTTGGCCGGCATGTCCCACCCAAGGTGAGTCATGGAATTCAAAGATCATTTCCTTGTGGAGATCTTTTCACTTAGGCACATGCAACTTGTTATCAGTGAAGTACAACAACCCATCTAGTAAATGGAATCATCGAGTGTGTAAAGCGAAAAAATCAAACCCTAGTTGTTCTCCCCTCCCCAACTCCAAGGAGAGAGAAGGGAGGTCACTAGGGTTGATGGTTTTCACTTAGGAGGGACTTTACATTCAAAAGAGGGGTTGAAACCCACAAGATCCAATCCCACACAATGCAGGATTGGATTCTAAATGAGTTTCAAGGGTTGTGACATCAAGGATACCCTCTTTTGTAAAGAATGTAGATAGAATGATTGAATTAGGAATGCATGTAAAGTAAGAAAGATTCACTTATAAACAGAGATAGGGATACGGGATAAAGCTGCGGACCTGGAATTAGCAGTAAAATGTTGAGATGATGTTGTTCTGCAAATTTGAGCGAAAGTTGACGGGACGATGGCGCCCGACGTGCACACGGTCCTCTGAAAAATCCGCGAAACAAAGGTGGATCTGTTCGTCTCTGCACAAGGATTCCAGATCTTCAATTACAGCCGCGACAACCTACACATAGAAAAGAGAGGACGATTGGGGGGTTAGGGATTAGGGGTTTGCCTTTAGGTCAAACCCCGGTTTTGGAATTAACCAAGAAATGAGAATGTTGTAAATGTAAATGTTTGTAATGTAAACAAGTACTGATACCTTGTTGTAAGAATGTTTGTATTCTTACATGCGAAGGTGTAATGTATGTAGTATGTTGTATGTTGTATGTGATCTCCTCTTCAATGGTTGAATCCTTGCCTTGAATGCAACACTTAGCCTTCAATGGAGACTTAGAATGGTCAATTGCTTGAAGGAATACTTGAATGCTTGAATGTTTGAATGTTTGAATATTGCTTCCGCATCTTTGCACATATATGTCCTCCCTCTTTTTGAGAGGGGAAATGTAGTTTATATACTTGTCAATTAGGGTTGATAGACTGATTTTTCCGACCTTGGGCCGACCAGGAAACATTATTTCCCAATTTGCAAACTTAAAGACCCGATGCCCAAAAGAGACCGGGCCCAAAATAGGGCCAGGGACCAGGGTGCTGGGCGCCATGGTCCCACCTCCTAGGACAGCAGGGTGCAAGGAGGGATCATGTCAAGGTGCAGAAAAATGCAGTTTTTGGTGTCACAAGCAGGTTTCGGGGTCTCCATTCAGGTTCAACGTTGCGCCGCCATCATGAAGACCCAAATGCAGTCGAAATTGCAAGTGTCGCAATTTTAGGACGCTACATTTAGCCCCCACTTTAGCGGGAGTATAAGCGTATGCTCATACTTCCGGTAAAGTACAAGGAAACAACATTGAAAAACTTTCACCACGTCAAGGAGGCAAGATACACCAAGCCCCCAGTGGACTAAGGATCTTACGACTTCAATTGACAAAGTAAAAGGGAAGATCACGAGGGAGAACCATGATTGTCAGTAGTAAGGTTCCCTCACTATGAGTCATGCAAGAAAGATATCAAAAATTTTCAAGGCAAAGCTAAATTTGCCAAGAAACTTTCAAGTATCTTGAAGAGATATGAACGGGATGTATGTCCCCCTACGTTAAAGCGATCGCACACGCCTCACCGGGGGTGATTGCTTTAAGGTAGTGATACATATAAGAAATGAGAAAGGAGCACGTTACCACAAGGATTTAGCCCCCCAAGTGTGAGATAAGCCCAAGGATAATAGACACAAAACACAAAGCACAAGGTGACTTCGCTTTCCTTGGGGTCAGTATGTTGTATGATAATTCATGTATATCATATGTATGTATGCATAATTGTTCTTCATTCCCCAATCAAGGAAGGTCACCTAGAAGAAGGGAACACATGTGTCTTTTGAGTCAACATGAGAGAGACCAAAAGAGATCTCAATGTTTTGCATCATCCTCAAGTAGACAACACTAAGGACAACAAATAGAAGAATGAGAATAACACATAGAAGAAGTAACAAAAGAGATCAAGAGAGGAGGAGAGAGTCTGCTATGCTAATGAAACTAGTCTAGCACGTCATCCACCCCCCGATCTTGCTGATCAATATTTCGGGAAGGCAGGAAACACGCTAGAGGAGGAACATCCAACACAGCAAATGGAGCTATCACAAGATCCAAACAAGGGCTATGTTCATGTTCCAAGCCACATTGTTCTTGTCTAGGAGCTAGGATAAGCGCTTTAGAAAATTCGTTAGATAAATGGTTATCAACATCAACATATTCATATTCACTATCAGAATGAACAGGAGTAACATTTTCATCATGCATAACATTTTCATCATGAATAACATTTTCATCTATATCATCCTCAAGATTTATAAAAATAGGATCTTTAACTCGCACAGGATCAAGACCATCATGCATCTTATGTTTAGGAGATTTTGGCTCAATTTTCGGCTGAGGAGAAAATGGAATAATACTAGCTGAAGGTGTTTTTGGGGATTGCAAAGTTTGAGAAGCAGCTGCCTGAGCTCTAAGACGACGCTTTCGTCGGCGTTCACGTGCAGAATGATTTCGTCTAGTCTTAGTAGGAAGTTGAGAAGATTGAGGAGGAGGAATCTTCTCATCCTTATCACTTGGGTGTTTAGGTTGTGGTCTCTTAGGTTGAATAATAGGAGAAGAGGAAGCTCTCTTTTCTCTATAAGAGGAAGGAGGAGGAACTGCTCCATATAAAGGAGGAATATTTGGTTTAGGAAGGAGACCAAGTCCATCATGACGAGGAGGTATAGGTCTACTTTTAGAAAGTTTATTAGATATGGGCATAATCACATTCATAGGGATGGGTTGGGAATCTTCTTGAGGAAAGACATTAGTTTTATCTTTCAAAGGAAGAACTTCCTTCTCAAGAACGATAGGAATGTCAAGTTTGGGTGTTCTAGGTTCACTTAGAGATAGGATCATATCTTTTTTCCACTTTTGATAAGATTTGAAAAGATGATCACTTCGCGGTGGAAGAGATTGGAATTGTTTAGGCCAAAAATAATCAATAGGAACGCTAGAAGTTCTTTCAGCTGGTTTAAAGAGACTATGATTGACAGTAACAACTTCACCATTATGGGGAAATTTCAAACACTTGTGAATAGGAGAAGCAATAGCTTTCATGGAAGATAGCCAAGGATAGCCTAGCTTCACACGAAATTGTTCGGATGATGGAATAATAGCAAAGCTCACATTAAGGGATTTGTTATGGACCTCAATAGGTAATGTAATAGAACCAATTGCAGGAGAAGAAAATGCATCAAATAATTTCACAACCACATTTGTTTTGTCATAGATCACTTGATTCAATTGCAAACTAAAAAGAAATTCTTCAGTAATGACATTAACCATACAAGAAGGATCAATAAGCACTCCACGGCAAGGTGTATTCTTGACTTTTACAACTATATATAAAGGACCATCAGGTGCCCTGATAGTTTCACTGGAATCAAATGTGATGGAAGGTTCTTTAGGGATTTTCTGCTGCTCCACAAAGTTAATCACATTCGGAGTCATAGACACAAGATCATCAGGTGAGACAGAGGAATCATTAGTATCAATCACATTAGAGGTATGAGAAGGTAATGGATCAGTAAAAATCTGAAGATTTTGGTTAAGAGGAGCTACAGATGTGTTGCCTTTATCATTCACACCAGAAACAGAGATAGTATTATTATCAATCAGATCTTGAATTTTACCCTTTAAAGCAAAACATTTTTCAGTATCGTGCCCAGGTTGACGATGAAATTGACAAAAAGATTTGTTATCAAAATAAGGTGAATTAATTTTTGCAGGATCTATTTGCCTTATAGGAGGAAGAGTAAGCACATTTTGTTCCAATAACTTATTCATAATACTATGCAATGATTCATTCAAAGGAGTAAACTTTCTTTCTTTCTTGAAAAACTTAGAAATAGGAGGCACACTTGATGCTACATTCACATTGTTGTTGATGATGTTTTCATTGAATTTAATTGACTCTCTATTCGGTTTAAACTTCCCAAATGGTTGTTGACTACTATCACCCTTATCACTCAGAGCCATAGGATTTGCTTGTTCCATTTCACTCACAGTCAGTTGATAATTGTGAAGAGTTGCGCACAACTGTTGGAAAGAAGTAAACTCAGAAAATAGAAGTTTTTCTCTAATATCTTTTTGTAAATTAGAAATAAAGATTCTTTGAATATCATTGTCAGGTACTGGAAAGGAAATTTGAGCATACAAATGCTTATATCTACCAATGAAATCAGTCACTCTTTCTTTAACACCTTGTTTACAATGCATTAAATCAATCAAAGTAACTTTAGGACTTATATTGTTTTGAAATTGTTGAATAAAAGCATTTGCAAGTTGTTCGAAAGAAGTAATAGAATAAGGAGGCAACGAGCAATAACATTGTAGGGATTTATCTCTTAATGTTCTAGTAAACAGTTTTGCAAGCAACCTTTGGTCATAAGCAAAATCGGTACATATTGTTTGAAAGGTCTTAACATGTGTTAGAGGATCACCCTTACCATTATAAAGCTCCAAATGCGGGATTTCAACATGTTTAGGGGGGATAGCTCGAACAATGTCAAGAGAAAGTGGGCTCGCAACATCAAATGTGGGCACACTAAACTTAGATTGATTCATAGAGGCAATTTGTTGTTGTAAAGAAGAGACAGTTTGTGCAAGATTGTTAATGGTCGCTTCAGTCGAAGAGTTCATATTAGACGTGTTAGATTGTGATGGAGGTATTATGTTATTGAAAGAAGGTATTGATTGAGAGTAAGGTGGCGGGACACTATGATAGTTAGTCATAGGAGATGATTGGAAAGGAGGAACACTACAAGGAGGAATGGAATGATTAAACGAATTGCCCCCTTGCGTCATGTTCATTTGTGGTGATATAATAGGAACACTCATTGAAGGAATGAATGAAGAAGTTGGATTGAATGAAGGCAGAGGGTTGATTGAAGAAGAGGGATTGCCCCCATGACTGGTGATCATAGGATGAATGTCTTGTATTGAAGTAGTCATTATGTTTGATGTAAAAGTAGGTATACTAGCAATAGGAGTTATCAAAGGAATAGAATGATTAACTTGAGTAGGAGGTTGTGTATAACCTAAGGTTTCGGCACAACTTTTCATCGGCATCACATTCGAATCCACAATGTGTGCAATACCACGCAAAATATCAATTCCATTCTTATCACTTTGAACCATACGTTTTAGACCCTCAATTAATGAAAGAGCTTCACTATCGGGGTATTCTTGAGACATCCATTGTCGAAAATCATCAAATTGGTTATCCAATTTTGAAAGTTGTTCTACAGAAACCTCATGGAGAGCTTCTTCATCATTAAGAGGATTAGAGGAATTACCCATGTCCTCACTAAAAAGGCCATTCAAATTAGGTTCCATCTCCTCAATAATTACACCTTGGAAGGACTTAATTCTAAGGCTTCGTCTAACGGGAATAGTGTAAGTAGGGCTTATTGTTGTAAAACTCATGCACTAAAGAGAGAGAGAAGATTTTGAATTTTATAGGTAGCAAATTTCAATAAAATCAGCCAATCTCCTAGATTTAAGCTGTTAAATACAATCAGGACAATCTCCCAAAATTTCGGAAAAAATGTCCGGGACCGTGGCGAATGGAGTGCACACGGTCGTGGCAACTTTTTTCGAAATTTTTAGGGATGAAAGTTATGATGATTTTAAAGCTAATTTGAAAAAATTGAGTGATTTTACGATCTGTAGATAGACCAAATTAAAGTTGCAATCTCAAAATTGAACCCTACCAAGATTGTTGAAAAATGTAAAATTTGAATTTTGAAAAAGAGGGGGAAACTGAAATTTTGAATTTTATGATTTTAGAGGGAATACTGAAAGCAATGCAGGCTTTGAAATTTAAAAGTTGACTCAATTTCACGCAAAATTCAATTTTGAAAGTGGAAATCAAGGTTGCTGCAATTAAACACTTTAATTTCAAAAGTCCCAAACTGCAAAAATTTGAATAAAGCACTGAAATTTCGAATGAATGCCAACACACTTTTCAGATTTAGGACTATAAGAAACACAGTTTTGATAGGAGTTTTAATTTCAACAATTTTTTGAATGATTAGAAGCCTCAATCCAAGCAATCACTAGACCAACTTTGACTTTAATTTTGAAAGTGTTAACATTGATAAAATCAGCCAAACTTCTGGATTTTAGTAGAAAAATACAGTAAGATCTAGCTCCCGAAATTTCGGAAAAAATGTCGGGGACAATGGCGCTCGGGGTGCACACGGTCCTCGCAACTTTTTTCCAAATTTTCAGGGATGAAAGATATTGTGATTTTGTTGCGGAATCCAAAGTTACAGCCGATTTGGAGGTGTTTTGATCAGTGAAATTATCAGTCAAAGATTGAATCAAGAAGGTTTTAAAAATTAGGGTTTTGACATTTAACCACTTAATTTTCAGAATTAAAGCACAAATATGAATTGACAATTTGCAATAGAAGGGTAGATCTAAAACAAGCATTTAACAATTAAACATTTCACAAGTTTAATTACTAAAAAGAAAATTTTAGGGTTTTTATGCAATTAGCCTCTAAAATTTGCAAAAGATCAAACATGGAAATGTAATTAAGGAAACAAAATTTTCAGATCTAACCATGAATAATCAGAATGAGGATGTTCACGTCAAGTTCACCAAAATGTAAAGTGGAAAAATCGAACCCTAGTTGTTCTCCCCTCCCCAACTCCAAGGAGAGAGAAGGGAGGTCACTAGGGTTGATGGTTTTCACTTAGGAGGGACTTTACATTCAAAAGAGGGGTTGAAACCTACAAGATCCAATCCCACACAATGCAGGATTGGATTCTAAATGAGTTTCAAGGGTTGTGACATCAAGGATACCCTCTTTTGTAAAGAATGTAGATAGAATGATTGAACTAGGAATGCATGTAAAGTAAGAAAGATTCACTTATAAACAGAGATAGGGATACGGGATAAAGCTGCGGACCTGGAATTAGCAGTAAAATGTCGAGATGATGCTGTTCTGCAAATTTGAGCGAAAGTTGACGGGACAATGGCGCCCGGCGTGCACACGGTCCTCCGAAAAATCCGCGAAACGAAGGTGGATCTGTTCGTCTCTGCACAAGGATTCCAGATCTTCAATTACAGCCGCGTACCTGCAACCTACACACATAAAAGAGAGGACGATTGGGGGGTTAGGGATTAGGGGTTTGCCTTTAGGTCAAACCCCGGTTTTGGAATTAACCAAGAAATGAGAATGCTGTAAATGTAAATGTTTGTAATGTAAACAAGTACCGATACCTTGTTGTAAGAATGTTTGTATTCTTACATGCGAAGGTGTAATGTATGTAGTATGTTGTATGTTGTATGTGATCTCCTCTTCAATGGTTGAATCCTTGCCTTGAATGCAACACTTAGCCTTGAATGGAGACTTAGAATGCTCAATTGCTTGAAGGAATACTTGAATGCTTGAATGTTTGAATGTTTGAATATTGCTTCCGCGTCTTTGCACATATATGTCCTCCCTCTTTTTGAGAGGGGAAATGTAGTTTATATACTTGTCAATTAGGGTTGATAGACTGATTTTTCCGACCTTGGGCTGACCAGGAAACATTATTTCCCAATTTGCAAACTTAAAGACCCGATGCCCAAAAGAGACCGGGCCCAAAATAGGGCCAGGGACCAGGGCGCTGGGCGCCATGGTCCCACCTCCCGGGACAGCAGGGTGCAAGGAGGGATCATGTCAAGGTGCAGAAAAATGCAGTTTTTGGTGTCACAAGCAGGTTTCGGGGTCTCCATTCAGGTTCAACGTTGAGCCGCCATCGTGAAGACCCAAATGCAGTCGAAATTGCAAGTGTCGCAATTTTAGGACGCTACAGAGTGCAACCAGACTTTGCACTTGTAGTATGATTTGGTGTGCCTGGGAATCTTATGAAGTCCTTTGATCTGATCAAGGACGTGCTTAACTATCCCAATATGGATTTCTCTAAAGCTCGATTTCTCTTGTGTTGTAGCCAACTGAGTCTTTCGACTCAGTGCGTTTGCCACCACATTATGGTGATTGGGATTATAGACAAGGTCGAAGTCAAACTCTACGAGGTACTTTTGCCATCGTGCCTATTGGGAGTGAGAGTTTCTTGCATTTTGAAATATGTGGAACTAACATTGGCAGTTTTTACCATAAAAGGAACTCCCAATAGATAATGATGCCACATCCTCAAATAGTGAACGGTTGTCATCATTTCCTTTTCATGCAATGAGTAATTCCTTTCCCAATCATTGAGTTTCCTAGACTTGAATGCAAATGGATGCCCATTTTGCATGAGCAAATGTTTGAACCTCAAAGGGTTCTCTGTACTTAGGAAGAGCTAATATTGGCTCCACAATCAAATTCTCTTTGTGTTGCTCAAATGCATCTTGTTGCTTCATACCCCACTTTTGTCTATGGTCTTTCTTTAAAGATCAATCAGAGGGGCTGCAATATTGGAGTAAGATGGGACAAACTTTTGATAGTAGTTGCCCAATCCCAAAAATTGGTGCATCTCATGGACATTACAAAGTATCTATCATTATTCAATAGCATGCAACTTTGTTGGGTCAGGTTTCAGTAGGCCATGGACAAAAATATGACCAAGGAAATGCACTTCAATTTGTGCAAAGGAAAATTTATCTTTCTTCACATAAAGATTTTTCTACCTCAACAACTTGAATACCTCTACCAAATGAGCTTTGTGCTCCTCCAATGACTTGCTAAAGATGACTATGTCATCCAAATAAATGACTACACACTTGTCGATCAAATCATGGAACAAATCATTCATGAGCGTATAGAAGGTTGCGAGTGCATTCATGACTCCAAATGACATCACTAGGATCTTGAACAAGCCATACTGAATGGTTATCGAAATCAGGTAGTAACCTTGACATAAGTTTATCTTAGTGAAATAGCATGCCTCAGCAAGGCGGTAAACTATCAATAATCAAAGGCATTAGGGAACCATCCTTTTTCCTCTAGAATAGTACAAGGATTATGTTTTACCGCCTTAATAAGCTCAAGTAATTGTCTCCTAAATTTCTGCATCTCTATTACAAGGTGTGTGCCCTTGGTCTCCTTGTGTCGTGCAGCACAATGCTCGTGTTTGTGACATGGCTTAACCACCTCCTATGGATTATATAATTCTAGTGGTTATATTGGGCATTAACAAGTAGATCTTTTGGTGCAACGACAACCACACTTGTAACAAGTTCCATAAAATCTTGTTATGAGGTCTACCACGACACTTCATCAAATGAATATTTGTTGCAACAACAAGGTTAGAGAAATGAAGAATATGTTTGTGTGTTTCAAAGTCCTCGAACAACCAAACATCAGAATTCTTGATAGGGTATCTCCGAAGCCATGTTCCTGTCACGACAACAGACCCTATTGGGTACTCAATACCCTCTCCGTCAATGATTGTGGTTGTCAATTTTCTTTTAGGCTTAACACAACAACACAAATAGTAATCTATTCCTTCTTCATTGTTCTCTTCTGCAACAATTGCATACACATGACCTACATTTTATAAAGTATTAATTAATACTAAAAATAAAGTATGATGTACAACAAAATGAACCAAAAAGAATACTTGCAAAAAAATTAACTCAAAAAATCACCTGAATCCACTAGGTCGGATACATGGTCAAAATCCACTGATGTCTCCATCTGGCTCAATTATAGTGCTTTGGGAATTTGATATGAATCAATGGGAACCAACGGTCTACAAGACCATTTGTCAACCCACTCTTCTGATTCACATTCTTCCCACAAACAATACATGCATGAAGAGCAAAAACATACTATCTGTCTCGTATAAATTACCAGTGAACTTGAATTTGAACTCATAAATGAGTGCATGTCACTCGATCCTGCAACTGTACAACAATCTAGATAGTTTTCAATGTTAGATTTAGTAATCAACCAAAAATATCTACGAACCAATGACGAACCTGGATTACCTGGACCCATCGTAGACTTACACTATTGCACAATTGTTTCTGCATCTACCAACTCAACACCACCTTCGTACTTCAATTCTTCCCTGGATAGGGCTCTTTTCACACATGCTCCTGCACCATCGTGCTCTCCCTTACCATGTCCAGCCTCAGTGAAATCTCAAAAATGTTGTACACCGCTTGTCACATGCATCCTTGTCAGCCAATAAAACATCCTTGCATTCTTAAATTGTGCGATGCAATTATCTGACCATATTAAGTGTCGGTTGTATCGTATGTTCCTTTCCCTTAAACTATCATAGAAAACTTTAAAGCATCCTTGTACAAACTCCGATGAATGAGTACGATCATCACTTATGTAGAAGTGATACTCTCTTACAACCTTTCTATCCTCCTCTGTGCTATCATCTGCATGCATGAATGCTATGTGTACAAAAATAGAAACTTGTGTAGAGTGATAATACATGGATTGCACTTCATTTTGAGGTTGTAGTGTATAATTTTCAGCGAAATCAACAATAGAGACAATGGTGCCAAGAGGAAATGTGTCCTCACACAACTTGAATTGCTCATCTAACCATTGAGCTCTATGTGTATGCATTATGTACTCATAAACTAGTTTCTCTTGAAACATTTTCATAAATTGAGCTACACATATATCATTTTTCACTAGCTCACATCTCTTTGAATCTTTTCCATCTTTAACTCCATATGTGACTGTCTTGTATTTTCCGAAAGAAACTAGTTTCGTACCAATTTCATGTGTGCTCTCCAAATGTATGCATCTTGGTAAACGTTGCAAACCACCACATATAGAACAAGAACCTTCCAAACAAGGCATCTTATAATAAATGCAACCATCATGTTTGTTACATAACACACTTGAAATAAATTCTCTTGCTGACTTAGGAGGTGCTTGTATATTACATTCCTGCAAAACATCGTTAGTGTGCAAAGTAGAACAAATATGACGAAAAATGTCATAATGCATGGAAAATTCAATATGCATCCTACAACAACACGTGGTGCGTACATGATTAATCTTAATATAAAAAGGTTTTGCCATTTCAAAAAATCTTTGAGAAATTTTTATTTGAGCAAACTTTTGAAGGAATCTTTCATAAAATTTAGTTTGAGTCATATCCAAATAGTGTTTCGCATGTGGCTCACAATTTTTAGACCCAATTCGCCTTCTAACAACATCTCTTTGGTTGGGCGATACTCTTGTGTTGTCATGCCAAAAAATTTCAATTAATGTTTTTAGTGCATCTACAACAACCTTGTCTTTGCGTGGTAGTCTACCTGAGAATGCCCAAAGA